>NC_140590.1:1843703940-1843898940 GCF_964204655.1 Triturus cristatus
AAAACAATGTGAAAGGAAGAAATAAGGAATAGAGGGATAAAGGAAGTGAATGATGTGAGATGGATGAAAAGAAAGAAAGGAAAGGCGCAAGATAAGCATAATGAATGGTTGATGATAAGAAAGGAAGAAATTAAAGAAGAGGTGAAGGAAGGAGCAGGAAAACAAAGTAAGGAAAGAATGGAGTAGGAAGGATTAAATGCACCCAGGGAGGAAGCATGGGGAATGAATGAGGGTGTAAGGAAGCAAGAATGGAATGAGGGTGTAAGGAAGCAAGAAGCAAGAGGGGAATGGAGGCATGGTTGGGGGTGCTGAGGAAGAGAAAAAGGGAAAAGAAAAAGATGGGACGAAGGAAAGAAAGGAGGTCAGGGGAATGAATATGAGTACGAAAAGTACTGGGTCAAAGAGGAACAGAGAGAATAATGACAGTATAATATTGCATAGAAATTGAAAAACATAAGATTGAAATACATTTGTGTCCTTAACATACCATGTATGTTTGTAAAGCACACCAGGGGGCCTTTACATTGAATTTAAAATGTTGTTAACCAGCTCAATGGCACACATTTTATCGATCTCAGAAATATGAAAGACTGAGTTGCCGCCCCAAGATTTAAATTTATGACCCTGAGAACAAACACAGATTCCTGGAGTGCATATGAAGACATGTGCAAGGAGGAAAAACATAAAAGGGAGAGTAAGGAAGGAGGAGAGGTCTGATAGATACGGTAGACAAAGAATGTGAAGAGAAGAGAGGAAAGCAGAGATAGGGAGTGCAAGACTGGAGTGGAACATTATGGCAATGAAAAAAGAAAAGAGGAAAAAGTGAAGAAGAGCAGACAGCAGTAGATGTGTGAAAAGAAAGTGGAAGGGAAAGATGAGAAGGTGAAAAATGAAAAGCAGTTAATGAGGGGAACTGGGATTAAGGGGAAATATGGCCGTCGTGCAGAAAGTGATAGAAAAATGGAGAGAAGGGAAGGAGTATGGTGTGAAGGGGAGGAAGAAAAGCAGATACTGAGTTAGAGCAAGAAAAGAGTATACAACTGCCTCATTAAATATAAAGTCATCAATTATGTTAAGGTGAGGGGTGACAAGGCTGTATCATTCTGGGCCTGTCTCATCAATGCACAGCTGTTCTGTCCAAGACACACAGCAGCGATTTAGGACATCATATCACTGAGTGGCAAGCTTGGGGGCCTGCCATTTGTGCACGCACTGTGAAAGCCCGTGCCATTGTTAGTTCTAAGGCCTAGTTCTTTCACAGGGTATATGAACATGGTGCTCCCTCCCACCTCCTTGAGCTAGGTGCATGCGCCGCCAAAAGAGATTTTCGGGCGCATGGAGCGCTAAAACCGGCACTGCCAACACGTTCACTTACAAACTCGTTAATTCAACCACTCACATTGACTTAAGTATAGAAAAATACATCCCAGATTAACTGACTCCATGTGAAGCAAGAAACAATGTCATATTTTCTAAATTACGCTTCCTTTTACAATTTTTCCTCTTCAGGCATGTTTGCACAGGTCTGCCTGTATAGTGTATTCTAAACATTCTACATTTTAACAAGTGTGCACCAAATTCTTTGCACAACATGAATGACTCTTTGGTCCTCAAGAGGCAACAGGAGTGGAAGAATGAAAGTCATGCATGACTCTTTCAATTTAGTTCCTAAATGATAATTCTTTATTCAAAAGTTAACCCTTTCCATCCTATAATAAGCCAATTACATACAGTGTAGTGGGTCAGGGTGGCATTTTACCATAAGTAGATTTAATTAAGGAGACAGACGATGTTTTCCGCAGCATACTATTACTCATTTTGCGTTTTGACACTTTAATCAACAGACACTTATGTACGAGCCAGTCAGTTTCAGCTGTTGTGTTCATTCATCTAGTAACTGAACTTAGGGTAAACCCATGGTTGCATCCTTAATGTATTAAAAAATAAAAAAAGATGAAGTGAGCCCATTGCTATATGCTAATGTGCCAAACATAGCTTAAATTAACAAAACTGGAACGTGATTACGCTCCTATGCCAGACGCACAGCGTAATTCGTGAATGTTCATAAACATACCATAGCCTTGTTCATTTTTAACAGTTTTGTTTCATTTGATCCAGTGTCTTTTTTCATTCATTGCTCACTCCATTCACATGTAAGGTTATATGTTTTCCCATTTCTTCTCGTGCAACAGCTATGCCGATCTAGGCCTTTCTCTAGGGCACGCAGAAATACATAGTTCATCCATGGCAGTATTATCATGTTCTACCCAATGCATTTCGGCCTCCAATAGCCCTTCTTCAGGGGGAACTATAAAGTTTAAAAAATTACCTTTCTTTTTTTGTTCAGACCAATATCCGTCAAAATTAGTTTTAAACGCATTACGCTATGTGTAAACTCCAACCATATTTTAGACAACACCTTTTCATTGATCTACATTTGCCCCCTCAAGAACATGTTTAAACTCGTGCAAATTGTGCCCATAAAATCATATTTAGAAATGCTCCCAAAGCGTACCCTCCTTCTATCTTCTACATCTGTGTTCACATGCACCCTGTGAGTGCTTGGCCCATGCGATCACACCCATTGTGTTCACAATCAGCTGATTAAAAACGGACTCGAGAGTAATGAAAACAAAAATGAACTGAGTTTTCTTGTGTACCTGGTTTCTCCATCTCACAGTGCATTAACTCCAACCGCTTTCCACATCTTCTGTGTGAAAGTGCTCAATTTGCATCTACCACGTGATCCTCCCCTTTGTAGCTCATGCAGCATGATCACACACTACTATTACCCTACAAATTAACCAAATGTTTCTACCTGCCCGTTCAGGTCCATGTGCTCTCAAGAAAAATAAAAGTCCCATAAATCATTACATCCTACCCCTCTGCGAAACTACCTACACCTACTAATTAACCTCTGGCTTCTAACACATTCAAGAACTTGTGTATTCAGAAATACCAGTCCCATTAAATCACATGGCTCGCCCTCCCAACAACCAGTTAATATTGACGATTTCCACATTTTTGGTTATACAACATAGCAATTTTTTTTCAATTAAGATGTTCTACATAGCATTGATCATTTGTTGATGAAAAAACATTTTTATACATCCAATGATTATAAGCAATGACAGTCTGTTAGTCCATAACTCTAAATGTGAATTACCACTTGTGGACGTGATGTTACCAAATCACCTTACATGTGACATCATGTTGTTTATTCTGCTTAAACTTTCCTGGGTGCAAACGATCGACGAGGCAGTTATAATTACACCAGCCAAACATTCCAGTTTTGTTGATTTCATACATGTGTGTTACAGGGGCAGAGCACGCAAGCCCAGGCTGCATGCAAATGTCAAATTAGTTTCAAGTAACTTAAAATAAATTAATTAGAATGGTGTGCATCAACTTTGTTTGGATAAACATACCCTAAAGGCATAGAAATAAGCTTTCAACGTTAAGCCAGCAAAAGAAATATTTTAGGCACGGACCAACACAAACTGATAGACTAATGAGGGCAGAGCCGCAAGTGCACACCATGAGCACTTCTAATGCAGAATTAGAAACAGATCTAAGCCAGTGCTGATATAGATGCATGCTACGCACTCTTTTTCAATTTCTGAAAGGCAGGACAGCAAAATAAATCTAGGAAGGATTTCCTTTTCATAGCATGCTGCTAAATGCTAGCAAAACGACGAGACTCAAAAAAAGAAACCTCTGGTACCCTTCCTACAGATTTTACAAGGCAATAAGTCTGAAGCCAGACCCTCGGTCAGCACGGGAGACGGGGGAATAATAAAACATGCCTTAATTTTGGAGCTGCTCTTGTGGCCTTCATGAACCAAGTAAAATCTATGAAAATGATACCTGTATTGACAGCGGGCGCTCGAACATACTCACTACTGCTGGACGTTGTGCTACTGTGAAACGTTTATTGGCGGTCCTGCACACTTCCAGACTGCCTGGCCCCAAGCCATTCTCCAACGGTCCGGAAATAAACCAAGTTTCAGTGAAAGGCAGGCGCGACGTGACATCACTCACGTGATGACGACGCTTCTTCAATATGCCTGGACTAGGGTGGGACTGCCGAGGACATAGCAGGCAGCCACAGAAGGAGGGCAGGAATTTATTTTTAATAATTACCGGGCCAGGAGGAAAATTGTATAGACCCGGCCCGGTAAAATAAGTGCCAGTGCTGAGCACCGGAAAGCACCGGCACAAATTAAGCAGTGATTAGAGAATGCAAGGGGAAAAGAGGGTACTGGCTTAGGGTGAGGCAGGAGAAACTGGGAGGAAGAAAGACAGGTTCAATGGGACTGTTGATGGATGTGTGCAACTGGGCTGCAAGGTATGCTGAGAAATTCAGAGGATTAAGAATGAGAGGATGTCATGCAAAGTGGGAAAGGAGTGAGGGTAAAATACACCTAGAAAAGTGTAGAATGGAAGGTGCTGATGAACTGCTGCTATAAGAGGTGAATATGTAGCTTTTTTCCTAAAAGGAAACGAAGCAAAGAACTTGTCGATCCTGGACTGGAATGAGAATTACAGACGTTTAGTCTGACCATCTTGTATAATCCCCCACAGGTTCAGACCTTCTTCATTTTCGTTGAGTAAGATACTGCAGTAGACATCAAAAGGTTGTCCTCCGCACTTAAAAGGTTAATCAGAAGAGTATTCTTCAAAAATTAAATACTGAATAGAATGGCGTTATAATGGGCATTTTACAGCACAGCGATCAAATAAATTCACTGACTCATTAGGCTTTACAGATAATACTGAGAAGCCACTCATTAACCCTTTAAGTGCGCTCGTCGGCCAACGGCCGTCGCGAGCACTACCTCGGTAGTGCTGCGCACGTCCGTTTGCTGACGCGGCCCCGCCCGCTCAGTGGAACGCCCCGCACCGCAGCAGTAAGGCGTTAAATATTCCAATGCTCTCTTGTTGTTGAAAATAAGTAATGCTTCTCAAATGTAATGGGCCATCTCCCAATACCTCTACCCTGAGAAGCATCAAACTCCTTGTTTGAATTAAAAACCCAGTCTTTGTTGCGTTTTCCCTTCTTTACAGCATACAAGGAAATAGGGAAAATTGAGGAGAAATTTACATATTTATCCTCATTACATATCACCTCAGGAGGCGTATGGATTTGGTGCTTCCCCAGGTTTACTTGGGCGTTGCATGGGAAAACCCACCACAATGATCATGGAACGGCTCGAAGGAGCAGAGTAAGGTGATGCAGGGGTTTGTGCTTACTCATGATTTACGCTTGGCTTTGTGTGGCTCCATAAATCTTTATGAGACCTCTGTGTCACGCATGTACAACTTTAGGTGGTGCAAAAGTGACACAGGGCTCTAATAAAAAAGCCCCTTTATGTTCTGTAGTATATTTACTCACACTACCAGATGACAATCGACAGTTGCAGTGAGAGTTCCAAGGAAGCAGAAATGTCCTGACCATAGTCTCATTGCCCACTGATGCTGGTGTCAGGCTGTAGGCATTGAGGCTGGTGGAGCCTACACAGCCATCTCTAGAAACATCAAACTGGATATAGTGAGAAACTTAGCTATAGAAGATCATCCTTTATGCAGAAAATGAAGAAACTGAGGGGCAGATTTGCTAACACAAAAGTGCCGTAAAATAGCGCAAAGTGTAGAATCTGGATTTACTTTCCAGCACAATTTACACTGTAAAGTACCTTTACATTTCTATGCTACTACCCAGGGCTTCCAATGCCATGCCCTATCTATTAACATTTATAAGACAGGGCTGTGCACAACAAATAATGCGTCTTTGAGGCTGGCATAAACCTTTCTCCAAACTTTTCAAACTTGCATGTGTGCTACAGTGTGCAGCACACACACAATGTTTAAATTTGTTAACTATTTCTTAAATGTTATTTTGCTCTGTACGGGTACCCTTTCAGTACAAAACCTATGCCAGAACTCAGACAGACACCTTTGCAGTATGGTGCAAAGGTGTTTAAGGGTGGCACTAGTTAGCTTGCTTGTGTACCAGCCCTGGGGATGACAGCATCAGCACCATATCTTAGTAGATAAAGCGCTGCCTTGCTCTCTGCTCCTAACACCACATGCAAAACACCAACCAGCTTGCATAGAAATTTTGTAAATCTGCCTGTGAGTGGCTTCATTCCTCTAATAAAAGGGGTTGCAAATATTATTTTTTTTGCAGGTTTATACAGCATGGATTTGGCCCAAGGACATTAGATCACTTTACAAGAGCCCAGATCAGCCTAGCTACCTATCTTTTAGGAACAGAAAGCCTAAGTCATTTACCCAGAGACACATGATGTCATGGAGTCTGAATTCAACCCTGGTTCTCCAATTGAAAATAGGATGTTCTATCCTCTAGTCTGTAGCTCCCGCCCCACTCACAACTGTACCTTTCATACTGAAGACCTGTAGCTGCAGAAAAGCTGGAATCCATGTGGGTAGTCACCACCAGGGCTGCTGAGGAGGGTCCGACCTGCACTACTATAGCCAGAGACTGGTCCACTTGCTTTAGGTTTTTAGTACCATCTAAAAGAGATATGATTTTGACTTGAATTGTTCATATATCCATCCGAAAAATGGCACTGCGAAGGATTGCCTAGAGGAATTCACATTCAGTAAAAGGCACATTCACACTGTTCAAAAATTATTACAAATTCTTGCAGCACAAGCACCTTAGTCAGGAGGTGGCACCCAGCTCCACTTCTTGTAATCAGGCTTCACTCTGCATTGGAAGAAGAGAGGAGATATATTCCTAGCAGGCTTCAGGAAACCACAGTTCGTCCTGGAGTCAGGAAGCAACAAGAACTCAGAATAATGAAGTTGGAGGTGCAGAATTCCCTCTCTACAGGTGCGACCTGTGCTCCCCCGTACTCACCTGTTTATATTGAATTAGTGGACACATTACATCTATGGTGGCTCTTCAGAGACATGGTCCCTGGAGCAGAGGTGACGCACATCCAGCCATCTGCTGCTGCTACAGAACTTACCAGATGGAAACAATGTAGGTTGTTGTTGCCAATTAGCATGTTTTGCTCCTCTAATCTAGAAGTTCCTAAACTAAGGAACAGTCACTTATAAAGTTTGAGTAGTTTGATGAGTAACCAAAATCACCGCATGTCAACAGACAGATGATGTCCATCAAAGCCCTAGGAAGACTGCCAACGAGCCTATCATGCTTGATTTATTCACAGGTGTGAAACAATCAGTGTTAACTATTGTCTGTAGGGATTATGCCAATGCATGGGTGTGCAACTATAGGAAGGTGACATCCTTCGAGTGCTCAGAAGATTGACCCCTTGCCTGTCATTTGCACTCATGTGTGACATTTGGGACTGCCGTCAAGTGTTATTTGTTTCTGATGTACACATGACTGTAAAAAAATGGGCAATAACTTGTCCAAATTGTTAATCGTCTCCTTTATCAAACCCTTTAACTGATTTTTGCTAGAACCTGGTGATAAGCACCCAAACAAACTCAGGAGTAACAATGTGTGTTCCTCTCTGAATGGGTGATAGTGTTACAATGGGTGCAAATCCTTTTGAGTCATTGTGAACACTAGCGCATGAGTAAAAGTGAACCTAATAGTCATCTAATTATTTTGGAACATTTAAAACATTACCTTTCCTACTCCAAAATTGTATTTGAATGCCTGTGATTACCATGCATATGAGCTCATGGCATTGACGCT
This sequence comes from Triturus cristatus, assembly GCF_964204655.1. Classification (NCBI taxonomy): domain Eukaryota; kingdom Metazoa; phylum Chordata; class Amphibia; order Caudata; family Salamandridae; genus Triturus; species Triturus cristatus. Next base: position 1,843,711,640 of record NC_140590.1, read on the forward strand.
CCCTGTGATCACAACTCTAGATACGATTTTTCCCTGTGGCCCTCTATCATTTGTATGTCCCGCTCATTGTTCTAGAGGGATGTCACACTGCACCCCATGTGCCCCATTGTGATGCTGTGACCCTAAGCTAATAAATTGTACTTCTGTGTCCATATTCTCAACCCCTTCTCCAGGAAAATAAAATAAAAAAAGGATATCCAGAATTTATAACGGGAGGCAAATCACCCGTGAGGGTCTCAAGGCATAGACTTGTAGGCATGGGAAGATTATTTGCCAAGAATCACAGGATGTTTAGCTGACGCCGGAACTCGGACCTGATTCTCCCAGCTCCAAAGTCGGCAGCTCTGGCTGTTACGTCACACCCACCCTGGCATCCCACTCAATAAATCAGGATTGATAATGTGCGGCTAATCACCCAATAGGGTATCCAGGTGCTTGCAGGTCCCGGAGGCTTATTCAAACTGCCAGGTCTTGAGGGCTGCTTGTAATTCCAGAAGTGAGGTGATAGTCCAGAGTTGGGTGGGGAGGTTATTGCAGCTCTTTGCTGCAATTTTGGAGAACGAGCATCCTCCACTTCTGCTTCGATAGATTCAGGGAGTATAAGATAGTGAGAGGGGGTGGAGAATAGTCTTTCCGATGGTTGGTGGAAGTTCAGGCAGTGGCTAATGTGGGTGGATCCTTGGTTGTGTAGAGCCTTGTCTGCGTGGGTCAGCAGCTTGAATTGGCATCTCTTTTGTACGGGGATCCAGTAAAGGTGCCCAAGGTGGGACATGATGTGCGTAAGTGGGAGAGGGCCAAGGATAAGTCTAACTGAGGTTTTCTGTATGTTCTGAAGTCTCTGTAGGAGGTGTGTCATGATTCTAACATAGAGGGCATTGCCGTAGTCCAGTCAGCTGGTGATGAGGTTGTTTGGTATGATGTGTCTTGTGTGCAAGGGTAGCCACATGAAAATCTTACATAGCATGCGTGTCATGGTGTGTCTCGTGTTGTCACGGTTCACCCATACTCAGCGGGGTCAACCTCTCGACAGCCCCAAGTCCAGAATATAGAAATTTACACACACTGTTGGGATGGTCAAGCGGGGAAGGAAAAGGTAGGAACTGCAGGGAGGGAGATCTGAGAATGACAATAAAGAGTAATAAACAATCTTGTTCCTCTAATCCTCATGTAACAACCTCATTAGATGCTAAGTGTAGGAGAATACAAAACGTGTAAAAGCTACCTGTGAAGGAACAGATGCTACCCTATACCAGGAGAGATGAGAGGGTGTTTTCAAGGTACCAACACAAATGCTGTCATGGAGAAAGAACAACATGGAGATTATGTGTAAATACTTTTAAAAAGCACTCCCAAGCACTCTGAACAATAGGAAACACCAAGACAGCCTCACCTACCCAGTTCGGCGTGTTGGAATAACTCAAATTGTACACGAGGTGACTGACTTCCTGGTCAACCCCTACTGACCTCCCCTGTAAGGAACATATAAGAACACATAAAAGAAAGGCCACTGTTATAGCTCTTTTCTCTTGGAACAACTCCTGGTTCAGAGACTGCAGAGTCTTTTAGAAATGATCACAGCAAAAGTTTCCAGTGTGTGTAATTAGTTTACCAATATGAAAGTAACAATAATCACAATTGGGAGTTATTTTACTCCACAATCGTATCTGCATAAGAGTACGACGAGAGCTTTGGGCTAATCTTTTCTCCAAGCCTGCAAAGCGCGATGTAGAATGACAGCTCAGATTTAAAGGTGGGAGATCAGTTCCTCCCAGGTATTTGCATGATACAAAATAACAAAAGGTCTCCTCTGCATGAGTCCTAATGAACTAAGACTCGCCAACAGAGGAGATTGAAAGCACATTCTTGTCCTTTTACATGAGAGATAAGGCGTAAAGTAGTGTTGGATGAACATTATGGATTATAACAATTTTCTCCCCTGCATGAGACTGTCACCATGCCTGTCTTACCAACGGGGGAAAATGAACAAAATGTAACTCAATACCCAACACGATCACACTTCTTCTGAATGAACAAAGGTTGATGCAATGAGCACCCTTACCTGACCTCAACCGCATCTCGAACATCCACAGCCACAAACGTCCACAAAATAATCGGCAGTTCCGTGGATGTGTCCCCCTGCTATATTCCATTTTCCTGATGGCATGCTCAAGACCGGGTGATACATCAGGAACTTCCAACCCAAAGTGCTTTTCTTACTCCAACTCCCACTGCCGGCTATCAGTGTACGCCAAGACGATGCACCCTGATAGTACAACTTCTCCTCGGAGAACACTGACAGGTACATGGTTTGTCCGGGAACCTCTTATGGAATGCCGCCACCAGAAGTGATGCATGTATGGCAGCTGATGGGTCCCAGGAGTTCTCTTCAGGACCATACCCCTTCCAAGACACAAGCTACCACAATCTTTGTCTAGTGATTTTGTAATCAAGTATTCCCTTTACTTCAAATTCCCTATCCTGATTCACTCGCAAGGAAACAGGTTGTTTCTTGACCGGACAATGGGATGGTTTCAAAAGAGAGACATAGAATACAGGATGTATTTGGAAATTTGCTAGTAAACTCAACTTCACTGCCACAGGGTTTACATGGTTCAATACTTTATAAGGACCTATGTATTCAGGATTAAACACACTATGTTTCTTGAACCGTATATTTCTTGTGGAGAGCCAAACCAAGCCTCCTTTCTTATGCAATGGGTTGGGTCTCCGGTGTATATCTGCCTGCCTCTTTTACAGTTCTATTACATGCTGAAGGTGTTTCTGTGTATCTTTCAAGGTCTTTTGAATATGGATCAATCTTGTATGTACCTCTGGAAGTTTTTGACTGTGACTGGGAGATAAGAAAGGCTGAAACAAGGGTGGAAATCCTAAGAACTATAATACAGAGCTGTTTCGTGGAACTGTGAGTGGCACTTTGTATGTGACTTCTGCTTACCATAACCATTCCACCCATGCCTCAATATTACTGTCAATGTAACATCTCAAGAACTGTTTGAGCATTTGATTTAGTCGTTCCGTCTGACCATCAGTTTGCGGATGGAATATGTTAGACAGCGCAGAAGATATCTATAACTCAGAACACCACACACTCCAAAACTTTGCTGTGAATTGTGTATCACGATCTGATACTATCACATGTGGTAGACCATGCAACCTGATCACATTCACTAGCAGTAATTTTGCTAACTGTCCTGCACAAGTGATCTGTTTGCAAGCAATGAAATGTCCCATTTTTGTTAAATAATTAATGACCACTAGGATAACTGTATATGCCAACTATAAAATCCACAGAGAATCCACAGATAATCTTTCCCATGGGTTCTCGGGAGTTAGAAATGGTTGTAAGAGACCTTGGGATTTGCTTTTATCAGCCTTCATTTGAGCACAAATGGGACAGCTTTTTACCCATGATATGACGTCCTGTCATAGAGATGGTCACCAAAACTGTCCCAAGATTTTTTCAGTTATCTTCTCCGTACCGTAATGACCTGCACAGGGGAGTGTATGACACCACTGAAACACTTGTCTCAATTCCTTGGTAGGAATTAAAACCTGTTTTCCTTTCACCGGAATACCTTGTTGCAAATGTCACTCAGGATGTTGTTTTTAACCAATCTTTCCAGGTGAACGTATGTGTTCCCCGAATCACCTTTCTTAGAAAATTGTCGGTTTGTGTCACACAAAGGACCTTGTGTGGTTCGATGATCGTCCTTTCTTGAACTGCTTTCAGTTTTGTTTGATTTTCTTGACGCGTTAAACCATCTGCTTTCCTGTTTTCTCTGCCAGGTCGGAAGGTTACGACAAAATGGTACCCGGCAAAGAACAGCATCCATCAAAGATGACTTGGAGTTAACTGATTGGCTGACTTCATGAACTGTCAATTGCGATGATCAGTGTAAACGGTCACTCTGTGTTTGGCCCCCATCAACCAGTGTCTCCATTCCAAAAAGGCCTCTTTAATGGCTAATTAGCTCCTTTTCGGCTATGGTTTATTCTGTTCAGCGCTATTCAATTTTCTGGACATGAAAGCTATAGGATGCAATTGGCCTGTTGCATGCCTTTAGGACAATACTGCTTCTACTGAAACTTCCGAGGCATCTGCTTCCACTATAAACGATTTTTCTGGATTAGCATGAGCCAATACAGGGGCTGAAGAAAATGCCCTCTTGAGAGATTCAAAGGCGGTTTGTGCTTCTTCAGTCTACTGGAATGGAGTCTTCTTTCACAACAATCTCTTAATAGGTGCTGCCGTATTCGAGAACCGGTTGGTGAACCGCCTATAAAAATTGGAAAGCCTAAAAAACATTGAATGTCTGATGTTTTGAGGATGTGGTCACTGAAATTGACATTATTTTCCTCTCAGCCATTACTTGTCCTGAAGGGGTAAGCATGACTCCCAAAAAATTCCACTGTGGTAACATGAAATTCACATTTGCTGATCTTGCAAAAAAGATGGTGCTTCTGTAGAGTCTGCCGAGTAAGACTCATGTGTTCCGTATGTTCTCCTTTGTTGGACGCAAAAACAAGCATGTCATCAATGTAGACGACCACAAAACAATCCAGGTACTATCTGAGAACATCATTCAGGAAAAACTTAAAGGCTGCGGGGGCATTACAGAGGCCGAAATACAGAATTAGATATTCGTACAATCCGTACCGGGTTTTGAAGGCAATCTTCCATTCATCTCCTTCACGCATATGCACCAAATGGTATGCCCCTCTGAGATCAAGTTTAGTATAAATCACCACCACCTTCACTTGTTCCAAGACAGGTATCAAAGGAAGCGAGTATTGATTCTTGATAGTGATAGCATTTAATGCTCTGAAGTCGATGCACGTTCTTAGGTTTCTGTTTGCTTGTGGTATGAAGAATAATGGAGAAGCAGCAGGAGACCTGGAGTGACAAATAAACCCCAAAGAGAGATATTTGTCAATGTATTGTCGCAGATGTTCATTTTCTGGCTCAGCAAGGGTGTAAATTCTGCTACAAGGAACCACAGCTCCCGGGATGAGATCAATCTGGCAATTGTATATCCTGTGTGGAGGTAACTCTTTTGCCATACTGTTGCAAAAGATATCTGTGAACTTCTGGTAACAGGTATTCAAGACCACTTCTTTTTCCAAGGTGGTAGCTATGTGATGTTGCAATGCTAAAGGCTTTGAAGGGATAGTTGGTGTTCATATGCAGTGTTCTCTGCAATAGTCGGACTCCATCTTCAACACCTTTTTTGGCCATTCAATGGTAGGGTTATGTTTCTGTAGCCAAGGTAGGCCCAAGATCACTCCATACATTGGTGCCTGTATAATCTTAAACGATAACTGTTCACAATGGTCTTCCTTGTACCATATCTCGTAATCTTCTGTTGCATAACAAATGGCTCCTGCTCCAAATGCTTGCCATCTACAGCTAAAACATTCTCAGGAGTGGCTTTGGGTATCAGCATCACGCCCAGTCTTTGGGCTTCTATCTCATCCAAGAAGCAACCTGTGGCTCCTGATCCAACCATTGCCTTGATCTTCTTAGGGTCTTAAATAACTTGGATTTCCATAAGGATGAAGAAGTGTTCTTGTCCAAAGGTAGAGTCTTGTTTCACTGAAGGGATCACACGAACGCTTGAGGGCTCCCCTTCACTATACCTCAAGGGACTTAGTTTTCTGATGTCTTGTCTGCTGTGAGAGTGGCCACTTGACCAAATCTGGGATGACTGTTTCTAGGTTTGTTGGGACAGTCCTTTAGATAATGTCCTTTCTTCCCACAGGATAGACATATCCCTTACCTATGTCTGGTTTCTCTCTCTTTAGGAGTTAGATATGCTCACACAGTTCAGATCTCCAATGGTTCCGGTGGGGTTGTTCCAATTTCTAGTGTCTTAGGACGTTCATAATACAGTGGGAATCATTATTTTCGTTTGTGGTCTCCTTTGCGTTCTCTCGAAGGATGATCGAACTGCACGGTCAAGTTGATAAGGGGCGTACAAGTCCGAGGCTGAGGATCCAGTTGAGCAATGATGTCTTTTAAGCCATCCTTGACCCCTGGTAGAAGAGAGCAGCTTGCTTTAACTCCGGCCAATCCGTTTAGCTAAATAGGAGATCAGGAAGGCTAATCGGGCTTGATTAGTAGCAAACATCTTTGGTTTACAAGTAAAATGTAACAATACCTGGGTTAGAAACACCTGGACTTTGTTAATGTCCCCATAAAATCTCTCAGGAGGGATCTGTGGTGGAACCTCTAGCACTATTGGACTAGTAGCGGAGAGTGAAGGTCCACCAACATCAAAAGCGTTTTCCTGCATCCTCTCTACTCTTGCTTGTAAGGCTGCAGTCTCATTGCATGAAACATTCAGCTCCGTTTGCACCAAGGCAAGGGTTACTAGAACATCTTCCAAGGTGGCAATTCCAGAATCAGCCCGACCAGGAGGATAAGTAATTCGTGGCCCGATTATTCTGTTACAGTTCACCTCAGGGTTGTGCCGATGCTCAGAGGGGCCCACCTCTCGAAAGCCCCAAGTCCGGAATATAGAGATTAGCACAGACTGTTAGGATGGTCAAGCGGTGTAAGGAAAGGGTAGGAACTGCAGGGAGGTAGGGAGATCTCAGTATGACAATAAAGAGTAATAAACAATCTTGTTCCTCTAATCTTCATGTAAAGACCTCATTAGATGCTAAGTGTAGGAGCATACAAGATGTGTGTAATAGCTATCTGTAAAGGAAAAAAGCTACCCTTTACCAGGAGAGATGAGAGGGTGTTTTCAGGATACCAACAACAAACACTGTCATGGAGAAAGAAAAACATGGAGATCATGTGTAAATACTTTTCTAAAGCAATCCGATGCACTATGAACAACAGAAAACACCTAGACCGCCTCACCTACCAAGTACGGCATCTTGGAAGAACTCAAAAGTGCACGAGGCGACTGACTGCCTGGTCACCCCCTTCTGACCTTACATATAAGAAAACACAAAAGAAAGGCCACTGTTATAGTTATTTTCTCTTGGAACAACTCCTGGTTCAAACAGACTGCAGAGTCTTTTCGAAATGATCACGGCAAAGGTGTGTAAATCGTTTACCAATACAAAAGTAACAATAATCATGGTTGGGAGTTCCTTTACTCCACAATCGTATATGCATGAGAGTACAAATAGAGTTTAGGGCTAATCTCTTCTCCATGCCTGCAAAGCTCGTTGTAGAATGACCACTCAGATTTAAAGGTGAGAGATCAGTTCCTCCCAGGTATTTGCATGATAAAAGATCTGCTACGCATGAGTCCTAATGAACTAAAACTCGCCAACGGAGCAGATTGAAAATACATCCTTTCCCTTTCACATGAAAAATAAGGCATAAAGTAGTGTTTGATGAATATTATGGATTATCACAATTTTTTCCCCCGCATGAGACCGTCACCAGGCCTGTCACGCCAAAGGGGGAAAATAAACAAAATGTAACTTCATACCCAACATGATCATACTTCTTTGGAAAGGACAAACGTTGGTGCAATGAGCACCCTTACCAAACCTCGACCTCCTCTCGAGCATCCACAAAATAATTGGCATTTCCGTGGATGCATCCTCCTGCTATATTCCGTTTTCCTGACAGCACTCTCAAGACCGTGTGATGCGTCAGGAACTGGATGATAGGAAACAGAGTTCTTCCAGCCCGAAGTGCTTTTCTTACTCCGAATCCTGCTGTTGGCTATCAGTGTACTCTGAGACGATGCCCCCTGACACATGTTTAGAGTTAGAAATTTGAAGACCTTATGTAGCATTCACAGTGTGAGGAAGCAGGCGGGGAGACAGCGATGATCTGTGATTTCATGGTTGACAATGATGATTCTGAAGTTTCTGGTGTGGTCAGAGTGAGTGGGTGCGGGTCCTGGGTCTGATGGCTACCAGGAGTCATTCCATGTTTTGCTGCTGTTGCCAAAGATCAGTACTTCCATCTTGTCTAAGTTCATTTGCAGGCAGCTTTCTTCATCCAGTCGGCAATGCTTGTCATGCATCTGTGGAAGTTGGTTCCGGTGGAGGAGGGGGTCTTCGTGAGTTAGAGGATGAGCTGGGTGTCATCTGCATAGGAAATTATGTTGAGACCATGGAATCTAATGATATTGGCCAGCAAGGTCATATATTCATTGAAGACGTGGGGCTGAGGGATGAACCCTGGGGAACACTGTAAGTGTTCTTGGGTTCAGAGGTGAAAGGTGCAAGGTGGATCCTCTCGGTTCTTCCGATGAGGAAGGAAGTGATCAATCTGAGCGCATCCCCTTGGAGGCCGATGTGATGGAGTCTTTCGATCATTGTTTGGTGGGATACAGTGTCAAAGACTGAGAGCATCAAGTAGCTTGTTGTGCTCCAGGTGTGTTATGTGTTGCTTGTTGATGATCTCTTTCAGTATCTTGAATAGAAATTAGAGCAGGGAGATTGGCTGGTAGTTTTGGAGGTCGATGGGGTTAACAGAGAATTTTTTGAGCAGTGGTCTGACTTCAGCATGTTTCAGGCATCAGATAAAGTTGCGGTGATGCTAGAGGTGTTGATCAGGGTAATGAGTTCCTGGCTGATCCTTTAGTTTCCAAGGTTGAAAATGTGGTGTGGGATTGGGTCTGTGGAAGCTCCTTGGGTTGTGGTTTGAAGCTTCTGTATATGGTTGTAATTTTTTGGAAGAAGTCAGCAAGGTTGTTGTGCAGTTCCTGTGAGAGTGTGATGTTTTTGCTGGCAGCCGATTTTTAGAATTCTTCAATGATGTTGAAAAGTTCCTTGGTGTTGTTGGTGCTGGTTGCGATGAGCGCGTCTAGGACTGAATTCTTTGTTGCCCTCAGCAGGTGATGATAGAGATTGAGGGAGGTCTTGAAGGCTAGCTCCTCTCCAGCTGTTCGCTGTCTTGTTTCGCTGTTCTGAGTACTTGGGTGTAGTAGCTTGCCTTTTTTAGAGGACTTTCTCTGGGTGTTGCTCTTGATGTGGACGATGCTGTTAGTGCAATTGGCGAACCAGGTGTTGACGTTTTTATCTGCCTGTTTAAGGTTGGTGACGGTAGCAGGGTTGCAGGTGTTGAGGGCATCCGTCCAGCTGGCCACTGAGATTTTACTCCACAACCAGTGGGAGGCGCTGGTTGTCTTGGGGGTGTCTGTTCAGGGGCTGGAGATGCTGAAGTGGACGATGGAGTGATCCGTCTATGTGAGTTCTGTGGTATGGCTGTATTTGACACAGTTGTTGGAGGTGAAATCAGGTCCAGCGTGTGTCCTGCAGTGTATGTAGGGTTGTGGACGATCTGGGTCGATTCGAGGCTGCTTATACTATTGAAGAGGTGTGCGGTACTGACGTAGTTGGGGTTGTAATGTGGAAATTTAGGTCGCCGAGGAAGATGTAGTTCTTGGAGTCGAAGGCTAGAGACTGAATGAAGTCTGTGATGATGTTGCAGAAGCTGGAGCACAGGCCTTGAGGTCAGTGTGTGAGTGTGCCTATGATGGTTGTCTTGTCATTAATGTGGAGCTTAAAGTTGAGATGTTATGTGGGGTGGTGGTGTTGTCAGTGGTGGTGGTGCATTGCATGGTCTCTTTGTGGATGATGGCTGCTCCTCCTACTGGATTGTTGGTGTGGTCCTGGTGAGTGATTTTATATCCATGGTGGGATCAATGTGGCAATTTCTGGGGTGGATGTGGGGTTGAGCCAGGTCTCAGTGGGGAAGATGATGTGCAAGGGCAGTGATGAGGTCCCATAATTCGGTGGAATGCTTGCATAGTGAGTGTGTGTTGAGAAGGGAGCATGCAAGTTGGAATTTTTGTTCAGGTGGTATTTGTGGTGTGTTTGGGTGGGGCTGGTCAGTGGCCTAGTGTGTGTACTGTGGCAGGTGAAGTGGCAATGAGGGCAGGTGTGCAGTCCTTCCGTGGGTCGGTGTGGTGGCAGTGTTTGTTCCTTCGTCGAGGGTGTAGAGCTCGTCCATGAGGTATCATCAGGGGCGGAAGGGCCATGGGTTGTGGTGTTGGGTGTGGTTGAGGAACGAATGGGCAGAGACGAGCTTGCCTTTGGTGCATCAGAAGTGTGCCTGCGCTACAGCCTGCATTAAGTAGGTCTTGGGATGGACTGAGCTTCTGTTGGCGAGTGGTAAAACCCGGGCAGGAAAAGCCAGGCAGGAAAAACCCGCACAGCGGCAGTGTCACAGGATTACTCTGAAATAAGCAGGAACTGGAGGCCACAGGCAGGTGGCAGGCCTGACTCTTTCTTCTTTATCCTCAAATTGCCCTAGCTTGGCACCCATCTTCCATTTCTATAGTGGGGACCCTTGAAGTATAACAACTCCAAGTCTTAGGCCCTAATTATGAGCAGATAGTAATTGGTGTGAGAGGAACTTTCACACATGTGTGATAAATAGCATCCGTTTAGGAGTTTTAGGGGAACAACATGCAGACTTTAATGCTTACCAGTAAATACTAAGCATTTTCCCCCTCTAAATATTGACAAGTTTGACCTGCTGATATTTATCACAAAAGTAATTACTGTGATATGTGCTGTAACAGCAGTTACCTCACATATAGCAATTAACAACACCCCTCATAATAAGGGCGAGAGTGTTCTATCCTCACTGTTCCTGAGATTGTGTCTCTCTCTTCTTCAGCTGACCTGGTCTAAATATTTTCTCACTTCCTAGGTTTTCCCTCATCCTCGCAGCATACTGTCCCATTTACCTTGTTCTCAGCCGCTTGGCCAATTTCTTCCTTCATCATCTTTGACACTAGTGAGTTTCCATAGTAGTCAGCATCATCCTTCTGCCACATTCTGGGGTCCCACTTTCGACTCCCTGCAATTGAATTGACCTGTTGGTGTATGAAGAAAGAATATAAAAGCTGTATGTGTAGTCCATGGTCATTTAACACTTAGGACACTCTTGCTCAATGATCTGTGATGACCTCTCTTTTTTTTTTAAATTTACACTTGCCTAATTCAAATAATTTAGTGAATTTCCTAAAATGATGCAATTACACAACTTTACATAATTACCAGCCATTGAAACATGGCATTCATAGTAAATGTTTGCCACAAACACATGTGAACAACTGAACGTGTGCCATTGTTGTTAGTGGTGCTTTTTTTAAATGCGCTATATTATAACACAAAATGACGGATTTGCATTTCACATAATGTTGTGCACTTTTGCCAACATTTCTTGTAATTATAGGAAAGTAAATTACACAAACTTTGCACACCACCAGAAACCACCCACTCTTCAGGTGAAAAAAAAAACCTTGAGAAGGCACAGTGAGTATCTGTTCACAATGAGGATACCAGCTAGAACATGTCATTGCTAAATTCGGAGACCTTTAAAGTCCTCCTGTCAAACTCCTTTCATTAGACCAGTTACAGATTAACTTTACAACTATTTTCACTTTTCTTTGTGTGGTGTAGTATACAAAAAGCTATTTCTTACCAATGGATAGATAAACCTTGCTTAGTGCTATCAACATGGGTAGCTCTATACCCAATAATTTCCTATGGTCTTGTAAATACAGCAGTTGACCTATCCTGCTGCCTGGTGTGGACTTAGTTTACCTCAGAGAGTTAAGAAATGTGAGTGAAGGTGATTAATTTATTTGATTTTTGCCAGCTGGTAGCATTTGACACTATTCCAGATGCTAGGTTGCTCGCCGGCTTTCAAGAGATTGGCATTAGGGACAATGCCTGGAAGGGAATAAAATCCTTCCTGGAAGAAAGGAGTCACAGAGTTTGGCTACCCCTTTACTCGTCAGGCAGTCAAAATGTCTCTGTAGGGGTTCCTCATAGTTCGGCCCTTAACCCCTCAATGTTTAACATCTATATGTCTCTCCTTACTGATTTAGTGGAATCTTTGAGAGCTAAATTAACATTGTATGCCAATGATGCACAGATGATCTTTTCCTTTGATAAGGGAGTACCAATCTAACAGGATGCTATTCAAACTTGTCTCTCTGTGGTTTTTCGCTGGATGACCTATAATCAACAGAAGTGCAATATCGCATAGACTGAGGCTCTCAGGTTAGGACACAACTTTGATCGCAATCTGGAAGTGCATTGGCCAGAAGGGGCTTCCCCACCCAACACTCAAGTTGATACGGTGAAAACCTGGAGTTTAAATTTGACAAAGATATTTCTTTCCACAAGCAAATCAAGTTGATGATTGGCGTTTGCCTTGGCTTCTTGCGTATGATGAAAACTTTTTTGCATTTCCTTTTGGTTCCAATTAGGAGTACAGTGATTCTGGAAAATGTCCAGGCTGGACCATGCCAATGGTTTATATGTCAGTTGGCCACAGGAAATTACAGACAGTGCAGAATGCGACCGCCAGGCTTGCCCTCATGTCTTCCTAGATGAGAGCATGCCACCCAACATCTGCGTACTTTGTTCTGGCTTCCTGTAAACAAGTCAACTTTATTCAAGACCTCTCTGTTAACATACATAACACTGTATAACTTGGGCCCTGTCTACTCATCCTCCAGGATCTCTTATTATAATTCTATGAGAGCCTTGTGTTCCACCAATAACCATTTGGCCATGATTCCAAGGGTTCGTCTTGTTTAAATAGGTGGATGTTTCTTCTTCTTTTTGGGGCCAGTGGGCTGGAACAATCTTCCTTTAGAACTGCACTAGATAGACAAGGAACGACGTTTTAGGAAAAAGATCAAGACATGGTTTTATGTTCAGAAGCCAGCTTCTATTTTCTTTCATGTGTGCATCGCCGCAAAGCAACAGGACACTTTTTTGAGTAGCCTTGCGCTCAGTAAATCCCTGTACATAAACATAAATATGCATTCTAGTGCAACATCAATTATTTAATAATTACTTGATTTTTGCCTGCCCTCTACCTCCCATAAAGACTCATCCACTTCACATAGGGGCCCCACGGGCCCTTTAAGGTAAGGCACCATCAGAGTCCTCTGCTAAGTGCTTCTGCTTGTGCTGAGTGCTAAGCTATACAAGAAGCAAAGAACATAGAACAAAAATAGAGGGTTCCTGCCAAGAAAGTTGCCTGTCAGGAGAAGAAGTATGTTGTTATTATCAAGCACTCATCCTTTTTCTGGAAATGCAACATACCTGTTGCACCATCCTTTGTGCAGGAAGAGGCTCACCTCTGACTCAACCGCACCATCACCAAAAGCAAAGCCTAAGGGGCTGATTCACAGAACTAACTTAAGACAAAATCCTAAACTTACTACTTTTGGTATTCACAGAAGTTAGGATTTTGTCTTAAATTTGTCTTAAGACAAACTTAAGACAGACTTAAGACAGACTTAAGACAGACTTAAGACAATATCCTAACTTCTGTGAATACCAAAAGTAGTAAGTTTAGGATTTTGTCTTAAGTTAGTTGTGTGAATCGGGCCCTATGTGTGTTAGTGCTGCAGGCATGAAGAGTAGTGAGCCTGAAAAACATGTGTCTCATTCCCTGTCAGAATAATCAACAACAGGAACCACGGCATTCAATACATGATCTTCCAGAAATTAGAGTAGTGTGTTGAGTCTGCTGAAGAGAAGGATTGTGTGTGACTGCTCTTCCGTTAGATGCATTAGCTTAACAATCTCTGGCAATGAAAAGAGACAGCACTTCCCTATCTTCTCCAAGCCCCCATCCGGTGATCTTGACAAAAGTTTGTTGCAAGGTGGAACAAGATTTCTGTGGAGTTTCTGTTGTGGCAACGCCTCTGAAGATACTGGACTTTGCCACCTTGCCCGGAACAGTTTTTCACTTTTCAAGACACCGTACCCAAAAGTGGGAGGTTATTGCTTCAATACAAAAAATAATGGCATTGAAGACCTGAAGTGTTCTCTTCAATAAAGTTGTGTAGGAATTCAAATAGAGCAGGAGTCTTCACTCTTTCAGTAGATTTATTGCAGCCAAAAGGATAGGCAAGGATACAGGTGAAGAGGGCTCAAGGTGGCTGCTCCAACTGCTAGAAAAGCAATTCCATCCTCTAACCCAAACATGTAAAACATGTAAAACATAGAATACTTTGGCAAGTGCAATGTAACATTCTAACATTTATATGTAAAATAAGTGCACTGAGAAATGATGCATAGACACCACATATCTCCCTCCTTTTAAGAAAGAAAGGAAGATTACACATATGACAAAGCTGTAAACAAAATCCTTATTGGACATACCTACTTGGAATCCTCCTAATTCTTGAACTCCTTCTGACCTCAGGAGAACTCTCATCAAAATTTACCACTGGATTATAAACAGGATTGATTCTGGCCAAACGACCAAAATTCCACCATTGACCATTCTCTAATTTTGCACTGTTACCTTTAATTATGATTATACGTGCAGGATCCCTGAATTTAGATTTACCTTTTTGTAACAACAGAGGGTCCTTGACACGAACCAGGTCCCCAACATGCACTGAGAAATGATGCATAGACACCACAAGACCATAGAGGGTTTACCAGAGTTAAATACTATGCTCTTACCACTTGTCATGTGTGCTGTAAAGTGCAGCACACATAGAAACTTTGAAAAACTTAGTGAAAAATGTATTTTCTCCTACTTTGCACCTGCCTCAAGAAAGCATATTGTTTGGTGCAAAGCACTGTCTACAAGTGTTAGTAGGTATGTATTTGAGTCAAAAACCATGGGTGGTAGAATAGGATCATCCATGTACCACAATAGGCATAGCCCCTTAATCCCCTTGATGCAAGGTAATGCGACGCAGCACAAAATGAAATTTGCACTACTTTCAGACAAAATTTCTGTCAAAAAAGAGTTTTGCGCTGGAAAGTAAATAGTGGTTCAAGAGATTGCACCTATTTTCATCACTTTTTGTGTCTTTAGACATGAACAAAGACTTAATAAATCTGCCCCAATTTGTATAACTGTCTGGTTTTGTCGATTATCATAAGAATAGCAACCTCTTGGTAGCCTGCTCCACTTTAAAGAAAAGCCAAATGTAGTCCAGTTGAGAAAATCGAAAAAATTATCTATGAAGGTTATTTGCAATTGAGATTTCAAAGAATTTAAAGAACTTTTTATAGCTAGGGCTACCAGACAGTGCAAGCTGCATGGTTGCAAAAGATATCTTATCAGCCTACCAAGAACTTACAGAAGGCATAAAGCCGCCCATTCTTACCATTGGTTGATCTTACTGTCACTCATGTTTGCTTGCTTATTATATGCTTGCCTTCTATATTGTGT
Organism: Triturus cristatus; assembly: GCF_964204655.1. Lineage (NCBI taxonomy): Eukaryota > Metazoa > Chordata > Amphibia > Caudata > Salamandridae > Triturus > Triturus cristatus. Next base: position 1,843,726,812 of record NC_140590.1, read on the forward strand.
GAGTTGCTCCCCTGGAACACCCCTATCCCCTTTACTTGTGACCTTCCACTGATCACTTTTAGGGAACTACTTGTATCTTTGTGCTTAAGCACTCCATGAGAATGCATGTGTTTTCCAGCTTTCTTCCCCATGTGTTTTTCTCCAACTGGCTTTCTATGATGCTTTCTCTAATCTGTGTGATTTTCTTCTCATTCCACACAAATCATAACCTGGGCTCACTTATGTGGTACCCACCTTAACTATCCACCAACCTTATTTTTTTCATTTTGCTTCCAGCACTTTATAAATAAAAAGTATTTCACACTACTTCATTCACATTTTTTTTACTTGCTTCGTAAGTTTAAAAAAGGAAATTGTAACCCTGTGATGTGCATGTGTCAGAACCAGCAGCCACATCATCAGTGTTTGTTTTATTTTTTTTTATTTATGGTATAGAGCATCAGTAGTTTTACAAATCCTGTACTTCATGGATAAAAAGGGAGAGCCAATAGGACTCCGCCATGAGGCCTTAAAAGCTTGTTCAGTACTATTAAAGGTGGCTGGAAACTGAAGTGTCATAACAGACTATTTCACGCTTTGAACAAAGCGCATTTACCACTAATTGAAGACTGTGGTTTTCGCACATTTTTAAGTAGCACACTTTTTGCCAATCTGAGTCAGTAGTGAAAAAATAAATAAAAAAGCCTTTCACATTCATGCATTATTGACTTCCACACTGTATGCTTTTGCAAATGTTGGAATTTTGTACCTTGGGGTATTGGAGAGGAAACTGCATGTTTATTGAATATCTAGAAAGGCTAAGCAGTGCCCGCTTTAGCACTGGTGTCGCCTGGTGTTTTTAGTGCCCCCTAATGACCCCTTTTTCCATGAGTTCCCTCACTACCACCTTACAGCAGGGCCCCTCATCGCCCCATTGGCCCTCTCTGATATAGATTTCATATTTAGCTGATAGACACACAAGGAACTCTGCAGCATGTGTCTTTAAAACCACGTGTTTCTTTAAATACAGCACCCCCATATGTGAGTGCCCAGTGCAGCTGCACCGGTTGCACCGCCCTAATGCCGACCCTCGTGCTAATAATTTTAAATCCTCTTAAGGTGTTTATTCTATATGTCTCTGTACCTCCCACACATGCTCAGGTCACATTTCACAATTCATATCTCCAAGAGTATTTGGTGTGATTGGCAGCTAAGTTGATCATGTTAAATACCATACCATACACAGGTGCCCAGAGTGGGTTTGACTATGGGAAGGAGCCATTCATCAGGTGGTGGGGATGGCACACATAACAGGCATTCATAAATGCCTCATATTTTAAAACTGTTGGAGTATTGGACACTGAAAAAAGACCACTCTGCATGACTTTCAGTCAATTGTAAAATTCTGGACCTAACTAGAATTTACACTGTGATCACATGATGATCACAGACTCATTTTCTGGCAATTGCATTGCTTGTTTACCTCATGCTGTATGCAGAATGATACTGTACATACCTTCTAGTGGAATGCTTTCTAATTTCACATACGCAGAAGTTCAACAAAAACGGTTGGAATGGATGTTCTTACTTACTAAGGGGCCGATTCCGATCCTGTATTTTATTCCCCCGTACGACTCGTATCTGTAAATTTTTACATACGAATCGTACGAGTACGATTCGTATGTGAAAAATACATACGAATCCACCCCATCCTTACGAATTAAAGTCTGTAAAAGTTGTACGACACGGACCCGGACACTTTCACATACAAATTGTAAAAATAGAGTCCTTACGTACAAGTACGATCCGGACCGACTTACCGAATTACGATTTGTAATGAAAACGTCAGTCTCGTACATGGGGAATGACTTCCACATAAGCGATGATGGTGTACGCACCGTACCTAGCAATGGCGGGGTACGCACCGTACCTAGCAATGGCGGGGTACGCACCGTACCTAGCAATGGCGGGGTACGCACCGTACATAAGCGATGGCGGGGTACGCACCGTACCTAGCAATGGTGGGGTACGCACCGCACATAAGCGATTGCGGTGTACGCACCGTACCTAGCAATGGTGGGGTACGCACCGTACCTAGCAATGGCGGGGTACGCACCGCACATAAGCGATGCCGGTGTAGGCACTGTACCTAGCAATGGCGGGGTACGCACCGTACATAAGCGATGGTGGTGTACGCACCATACCTAGCAATGGCGGGGTACGCACCGTACCTAGCAATGGCGGGGTACGCACCGTACATAAGCGATGGCGGTGTACGCACCGTACCTAGCAATGACGGGGTATGCACCGTACCTAGCAATGGCGGGGTATGCACCGCACATAAGCGATGGCGGTGTACGCACCGTACCTAGCAATGGCGGGGTACGCACCGCACATAAGCAATGGCGGTGTCCGCACCGTACCTAACAATGGCGGGGTACGCACCGTACCTAGCAATGGCGGGGTACGCACCATACATAAGCGATGGCGGTGTATGCACCGTACCTAGCAATGGCGGGGTGCGCACCGTACCTAGCAATGGCGGGGTACGCACCGTACATAAGCGATGGTGGGGTACGCACCGTACCTATCAATGGCAGGGTACGCACCGAACCTAGCAATGGTGGTGTAAGCACCGTACATAAGCGATGGCGGTGTACGCACCGTACCAAGCAATGGCGGGGTACGCACCGTACATACACAACGCATGGTTGGGTGTGCCTGTACGACTCGTACCCCTGTACCGTACTGAACCACAGACACTGTAAAACAGCACAAGGAGTGTCTATTCGACTCGCACAACACCACAAAACATGTCTACACTGCCCAAAAAATGGAAAGGACTGACCTGGACACAACCAAACAGGCAAACAGAGGGGCAAATTCACAACCACCCTTTATAACACACCCACCAAAAATTCAAACTGAGCCCCACCCACAAATTGACCAATAAAAAGGGTCCACACACACAAACCATGAGCCTTTGCAACAGACCCACTGCTGATAGACACCACCTACAAACAACTGCACCCATCCACCTTAACTTACACACCTTCACACAACCTCCTTCACACAGACCCCCTCTTCACATTCAGACCCACACCGTCACATTCACACCCACACACCCACAACCATCCACACCCTCACCCCACACCATGCCCACAGACAAGAATCCAAAGTTCACAAGGAAGGAGCTGGAGATCCTTGTCAATGAAGTTATCAGAGTCGAGCCACAGCTGTTTGGAACATTGGTCAGACAGACCAGCATAGCTGAAAAATCATGCCTGTGGCAGAGGATCGTCGATAAGGTGAATGCTGTTGCACCCATCAGAAGGACCAGGAATGATTGCCAAACCAGGTGGTACGATCTGCGGAGGCCTGTCAAGAGGAAAATGACTGAGGACTACGCCCAGAGCAACATCACTGGAGGTGGGGCGCCCCGCAGACCAGTACATTACCATCCCTGGGAGGAGAAGGTGATGGGCATGCTTCCGCCGGTGGGAGTACATGGACTCCAAGGACTTCCTGAGCCTGGTGAGTACACAAACAACTTACGTAACAGGGGGGTAATGGCATCCACACCCCAACAACACCAAATGCACGCAACTACCCCAAGCCATCACCGGCCACAACCACTGTCAAAAACAACGCGAATGCCAATAACATGTGTATGCCCCATTGAGAAAGCAAGGCCATGATATGTCCCATGCTACACGAAGCACCAACCCAAGAATGGATGTCCGGTATGCAGGGAGGGTGGGTGGCACAAAACGCTTGTTTGAAATCCAAATCAGACACAATTGCCCTCATCTCATATGTCCCAGCTACATACCCATGCACCATGCGCAATGCACAGAGATTGGGAAAGTACTGACAAGATAGCGCACACTCGGCCCTGGTGTAGGCAGCACAAGGCCCTCCTGTGACCAGTCCAAACACAAACACCAAGACAACAAGGTCAGATAGCTAGGACAGGAACTCACACTCACTGTCATGGCAGCATGCTCCATGGGGGGACAGCTACATCACCTGGGAGCCCCAGGGCAAAATCACACTACACCCACCAGCAGGCCCTGTCACACACACCCCTTATACAAGCAAACACCATCAGGACAGGCAATGGATTCACCCACTGTCACAATGGACATGCAACACAACAAGACCAATACATAGCCGAAGAAGCACCCAAGTCGCAATTCGACATGTCAAAGACTGAGGAGAACATATCAATCTGTCCCCCGCAACATACCCATCCACAAGTGAACATTTAGGAGAATGCTAGGCACATACAACTACCTGGAGGAACAGTGCCAACTTGAATGTGTATGAAACATGCATTTTGCATGAAACAGCATTAACATTGTCTGTCTCTCACACACAGGGCAACGTGATGAACATCCCCCCAACAATGGGGGTGAAGAATCACAGTCACAGGCTCCGGAGGAACCTGACCCCACCGGCAGCGACGCCTCTCAACACTCCACGGATGACACCGACCGACCTGGACCCCCTGGTGTCCAAGCCCCTGCAGCATCTGGTTCAGGGACATCTGTGCCAACCACCACCCCCATGACTGCCACATCCCAGGAGACCCCGAGGAGCCCTGCCCACACTGAACAACTGAGCCTGTCTGACCAGAAGGGACAAGGTGCAACGGGCACCCAGGAGGAGGCAGACAACACCGCCACTGCCATCCCTCAGGGGTCCCGTAGACCCGATGTGCCCACAACGGCAGCCCAGGCTCGTGTGGGCAGGGGTGTTGGGAGTGGAGGACGGCGGAGGCGAGAACCTGACCAACAAGCTGAAGGGACCGGTATGTCACACATATAGGACATCATGGACGCATACCGGCGTGACACCAGGGAGTTGAGCCAGGTAGTGGTGACCCTCACAGACATCAAAACCAGCAGGCCGAGCAACACGCCAGTCAACAACAACACCAAGGACGGATGGAGGCAACACTGGCTGAGCTCCTGGCAGTGCAAAGGGACATTAGCCATTCACTTCGTCGGATCGCCAACAACATGGGCAACCCTCCCTGTGCCACCAGGCGAAGACCAGCACCAGCCACAGGGAGGGAGGAGGAGGAGGATTCGTCCGACGGAGCTTCCCATGCATTGTCAAGGCCTGCATATGATGGTCCCGCGAGGAAGGTGGGTCGTCCACGGAAAATACCATGAGAGGCAGCCGCCCATCCACATCTCCCAGGTCACCTGGCCTGGCACCTGGCCTTCATGTGTGACAGCATCACCTCATTGACTGACATCATCTGCCACATGGCCTTGCTGGTCACAGTCTGACCAATTATGCCAAACACTGTGGGCTGGACTCTGATGACTTCAAATGGCAAGGATCCCATCTCCCCCTGTGAACTTTGGATTCTATGGTCCCTGCATTTCCCCTTTTTCTGTGCACAAATCACGCCCCAGAGCCAAAAATAAAAATTCTACTTTTAAAATTTTATGTTTCCTTCCTTTAGCATGAGTCCACAACATACGTGTGGGGATATGTCAAAGTATGCCTGAGTGCGGAACTAACTCCAGCCATCCATACACTGGGATCTGAGTCTGGTCGAGGACACACATGGTTCACAATGTAACACCAAATACAGACAAGGAGCACAATACTCACCCGTGATGGCCGCAAGCTGCTGATGTGGGACTTGCAATACTGCTCAGACAGACCAATTTGGAAGAGTATCATGAAGGTGTAGAGGTCATGGGTCATGTTGAGGTGCCCGGGGAGGGAGTCCCAGGTCTGTTTGGTGAGGTGGGACGGTGCCGCAGGTGAGGCAGCAGCAGGTGGAAGGGCTGAGAATTTACGCAAAAAGTAGCACACAAAGACAAGGAGGTCAGAAAGGCACAGTGCAACAGGTCTATGTAAAGGAAGGAGTGTCAGGTTGCTCATGCGTCACTACGAGAAAATGTATGAACAATCACCAAAAATTAAGGCCACAGGATCAGGCATTAGAATGCGGAGCTGCGCACAGGAGACACACCATCATCAGGCGTTCACGTCCCGTTGTGGGGAGCAACCTGCAGAAATACATACACAACCAGGTACTACATGCACAATAGAGATCATTAGCCATGAAGCACTGCATGCATGTTGCCGAAGGACACATACACACAGATGCTCGCTCAATCTTTGACAATTATGCCATAGATGATGCATGCAAACTGTCAAGACAGCTGCAGTGACAGAGATGAGGCACTTTGGATTGTGCAGAACACCTTTATTCCACATACACACAAAGGGATATGCATCCATATGAGCAGACTCACAGGTCAGTTGACAGAACATGTGGGAAATACGCTGGACACCACCTTCACAACACGGATGATGTAAATCCCAATGAACTGGCACACAAGTTAAGGGGATGACCCAAACATATCTTGCTGCACACGGAGAGGTTGCAATTCCCCATAGAGCCAGTTGTTGTGAGGTCCCACATTATGTCCACCGGTAGCATCCGCAATGTTTCAGAGGCAAGGTTTACACACATTGATGTCTTCATCAGACGCCACACTCCACTACAGATGACTGTCAAGAAGGGTGACTATCATGTCATGGGAGTGTTGCTACATGTGATCTGGTCCATGGTGAGAATACATTTATGCATGGTACCACAACATGCACAGGAGCAGGCCCACACATTACGAACCCGTGCCACCAACAAATAGCCTTGCTGCAATCCTTACCCAAACTGACATTTCCACATGTCCGTGCATGGAACGCTGATTCAGCACACGTTGAAATACTCATGAGGAATAGCAGGAGGACAACGATGACATGAGCAGACAACAGGCGCAAAGCCCTGTGAATGACAGACACAGAAGAAGTCACCTAAAACAATTATCGCCGCACACATGGACATTTACAAAACATGAACAATGTAGGACACATGTACAGGTGAAAGACAGTCTCTCCGCCAAACTGTGTGGCATGACATCATCACTCGAGTGACACATCAGAACACACATCAAAGTCAATTTGCATTCATTCAGTTGGACACACACATTGCAACAAATGCCACTCAATGCTACAAGCTTCCACACCCATACCCAGTCACTCACCATCATGGGAAGAAGTTGCGTATGAGCTGACTCCGGATATCATCCTCCTCCTCCTCATCACTAGCCTTGTGACCAAGCCCATCATCCTCCACGGGTGGATGTTCCTGCTCATATGGATCGAGGATGAGTGGCACTGCATTGTCAACTGCCATGTTGTGCAGCATGCAGCACACGAGGAATATTTTGCAGACCTTCTCCGGGCCATAAGGGAGGGACCCGCCTGTCTTGTCCAGGCACCGGAATCTGCTCTTCGGGAGTCCAAACGTCCTCTCAATCATGCGCCTGGTCTGTACTATCAGTGCCTACATGTACGTGTACAACTAGTGCCTACATGTATGTGTAGGCACTAGTAGTACGCGTACTACAGATCTTGAGGCTACAGATCTACCCATCTGATGTGACAAGTGAGCCGTGCTTCGTGTCTGACTTGCAGAGCTAGCACCACACCTGTGACTCCCCATTGGCAAATGGCACATGTGCAGAGTGTGGGTTGTATCTGCTGTTGTCAATGACAGGCCAGTGATCTGTGGCTGGGTGTGTCTGTCTAGTCTGCTGAGGGTGCGTCAGTGGAGTGGAACATGTGACTGCATGGCACGTGCTGGCCATCAGCCTGCTGTTGCATGTGCTGCACAGTGTTTGGCATGTTCATTGAGTGTGTTGCACCCCTCATGCCACCTGTAGACTTTCAATGCAATGTACTGCATTGGCGCTTGCACACAGGCCAATTTCATGTTGTGAATGAGGCTATTCATGTCAGCATCCTATGCCCTGTTCAACATTTCAAAGATGTTCTAATGTGTGTCTCTGGGACATGGAGCAGGTGTATTGATGTTGTGTCACTTTGTCATCCTGACAGGTAACTGCCTACGAGAAGGGGGAGATCTGGACCAGCGTCGTCAGGGCCGTGAGGACTGCGGGGGTCGTGATCGCCAGCTGGCCCAGGTCCGCAAGAGGTGGCAGGACATCCGGTGCTGGACCCGGCGGATCGCCCGGGTCCAGCTCAAGCTATCGCCACCTTGCCCCCACGGCAGCTGCCGACACCTCACCACCCAGATGAAACGTGTCCTGGCAGTGGTCTTCCCTGAACTTGATAGGCAGTTACAGGAGAGACTGCAGCAAGGAGGGGGTAGGTACATGGCTTTTTGTCGTGTTATGTGTTGCCAGCTTTAGGAGGTGCTATTTTGCATGAATACACTCACGGAGTTCATATGTGCAGTGCATTTTCTGTTCCCAAATGTCACCTGGGGCTCTTTTTCATCCCTTCCTCTCCTTGACTTGTGTCCCCTGGTGTGTGTAATCACATTTGCACATGGTCATCTAGGGTGCCAGTACATCTAAGTGCACATTGCTTTCTGCATCATGTGGGAGGGTGGTCTGTGACTTGTGTTGGTACCTTGCCTGTGCCATGGCCTGTTCACTATGTTGGGGGTCCATAGTTGTTGTCACTGATACTGATTCTAAACATAGGAGTGTGAGCTTTCAAATGGACACCCTTGCAGCATGCATGACCAATGTTGTGGCCTCAGACATGATGTGCATGAGTGTGATGCATAGTGCCATGACGGTCGAACATGGTACAGTCAGCTCATTCCAGGACCATGGAGCAGTGTGCCCACTACAGTCCCCTGAGACACCCTGGCCTCCTAATCATGTGTGTTATCCAACACTGTGCACATTCTCTGTGTGTTCTGCATAGGTCTGCCTCTGTGGCATTGTTCCCTGGCCTAGTTTGTATTTTGCTAATGTGTGCTACATGTGTCCACTGGACAGGGATTCACCATTTTGCTTGTGCATACTCACACTGGGCAGTGCGTGTGGGGCTATTCACAACAATCTGTTGATGGTTGTCTGTCACAAATATGTGTTGCCAGCCCCACGAGGTGATGTGGTGTACATGAAGCAATTTTTAAAGCACAGTTGTTGTAACCCTGAATAAGAGGTGCCACTTCTTGATCTGTATCAATCACATTGACTCAGGTATTGGGGGGGGGGGGGTGCGGGAGAGGCATACATGTGCAACCCTAATTTTTCATTCCCAGGTCTGACTTGTGTGTGAGAATTGCCTGGACTAAAATACACTGTGCTGTGCCCCTGTGATGCTGGCCAGTGCTTAATGTACGTGCTTTGCAGCCTGTGTCATTTTTTTAACCACAAGAATCCTGCTCATACATTTTTGGCACATGTGTGGTTCTGATGCAACGCAGTTTTGACTTTGTGTGCTGACATCTGTGTGTACATTCTGGCTTGCCATGAGGGTGTCCCCATAGTACAGCTGGTCTTTTTTACCACCCAATTGCAGGCCCATTAACTTATGCATTGTCCTGGGTGTGGACATGTGTGCCACTCCAGATGACAGGCAGTAGGTCATATGTGTAGCCAACTGGGTAATCAGGTGACAGATGGCCTGGTGACAACTGACATGATTCAAGTTGTTACTCTTCATAAATTGTACCTTGGCACTCACAGCACTTGTCAACAGTTGTTCATGTTTAACATGTGGAAATTTGAAGATTTGTCTTAAGAACACTGATGTGCCTGCATGCAATATGTTGCACAAGGCAGTGCACACAAAAGTACATTGACACTGTCATTGAATAAGCTGGCACCTTTTCAAAGAAGCCACTGTTCTAAATAAATGGTGTCACAGATTCTCCATATACATGTTCCCACGGTGGTCTTGATTTTGTGAGACTCCTTAGTTGTCGGTGATACAAACTAACGAGTGTCAAGACATCAAGACCTCCGTGGGCCCATGTATATGTACTTTCTGCAACACCATCTATATATAACAGTGGCTCCTCAGAAAAGGTGCCAGCTTCTTCAATGACAGTGTCAATGTACTTTTGTGTGCACTGCCTTGTGCGACATATTGCATGCAGGCACATGAGTGTTCTTTTCACGAAATGGACAATTGGCACATTCCAAACATGTAGATTGGGTAAAGTATTGTGAGTCCCAAGGTACCAACATTTGTTCGTTTTGTGTTCCAAAGGACTTATAGGTCTCTGAGTGTGGTGACACCTTGAGTATTGAGGTGTGTTAGTTTACCTTGAGTGCACCACTACTGTTTCTTTCAGGGTAAACAAGAGGTGTCATGACTTCATTGTATTGCTGTGCTCACCGGTTCACAGACACTAGCTTCTCAGTGTATTTCTCATTCAAGTTGTGGCCTTTTGTGTATTTATTTTCCTGGTGTCCAAGTGGCATGGTGGGTCTACCAACTGGGCAGTACAGGGCGTACATATGTGCGGAGTAATCTAGCTGTTACTCATGATGCATTGCCTGATATGCACTGTGACCAATTGTTCTTGTGCTCATGTGTCAGATGTATACAGGTGACTGATGCTTTTTTGTTTCTTCTCCTTGCCCACAGCATCATCATCCACAAGCGAGGGAGACACCTGCATGGACCTTGAGGAGGGGACCAGCGACAGTGCCACCAGTGCTGTGGAGTCAGCAGGAGCCAGCGGCACGGAGGCCAAGGGGAGTCAGTCAGAGGACCTTGCCGGAGGCGAGAGCATGTATGGCGCCGACGGGTCCCAGGCTGACACCCTTGAGGAGGTGGTGGATGCAACAACATCTGGCATCATCCCACCATCTGTACCCGCCTCCTCCATTGCCATCTCCGCCCTCCCAGTTGCTCCCGTCCCTTCTGTCCGTGCAGGGTCCCACCGTGTCTCCTTCGGACCAGGCACCGCAGCCCCCGCCCCTGTCACCCCTGCTGCCCTCAGTGAAGAGTCTGTGGACACACTGCGGCAGTTGCAGGTTGGTCAGGCATCGATGCTGCATGTCCTCCAAGAACACAATTGACTGCTGACACAGTTGGTGTCGTTCGTGGAGGGCATGTCATCAACGATGACTGATCAACGCAGGATTCTGCGGTCCATGGACTCTTCACTGACGGAAGCAGTGTCTCTCCTGCGGCGCTCCGTCCCCCCCACTACCCCGGACCCATCCAGACTGCCCTCTCCCATGCCTGACCAAAGCACACACAGACAGTCACAGGCACACACCCCAACAGACACATCCAGCACACCCCCAAGTAAGGCACAGCGCACACCTCCTGTCACGCACACTCAGGGGGATGTAGTCACACCCACAGGGTCTGGGGGCAAACAGCAGACACGCAGCCACAGTCAGAGTCTGCAGTCCTCACGACCCACCTCTTCCAAATCCACTCCCCTTAGCTCCCCTGCCACACTGTCACCCAAAGAGACCTTCATGGCTAGCCTGCCCCTCAGCCCCACTGTGACACCACCCTGCAAGCGGCTGAGGAAGTCCCCGGGCAGGGGAGTTGAGTCCCCCCCCATGTCCACCCCCTCCCCCAAGAGCGCTGCACCCCATCCCTCGGACACCCCCCCCTCAGTTGTCCCTGCTGTTTCTTCCGGTGCAGGGGTTACTCTGGACGCCCTGGCAGCAGTGTGCAGCGAGCTGCTCACCACCACCTTTGGCGCTGCCCCACCCCCTGTGGTGGATACGTCCAGACCTGCACCTACCACACTGACCCAACCCACTCCTGTCCCTGCAGTGCCTGGTACTCCCACTGATGATGCCCCCCCGGTCGACAACCCTTGAGGTGACTATGTGCAGGCAAGGTAGGGGTGGACACACTTACCTACGTCCACCCTTGGACTCAAACTATGGACTGGCCATTGGCCTTTGTAAATAGTGTGTTATTTATATTTTTTTATTTGTGTGCTGAATAAGGCATTTTCATTTAGTTTCAACACTATTGCATTTCAGGTACTTGATGTTGGTGATGAGGCCCATGAAGTGGGTGTTCTGGTAATGTGTTAGGGTTCGGAGAAATGTTTTAGTATGATGGTCATGAGGTGGACCATGGTATCTCTGTGCCATCACAATGTCTGTGAAAATATTATTTGGTAGTGTGTGTTCCTTTGGATTGGGAGACATTGTCCCAAGGAGTGTTCCATCCTCTGTGCCACCTGACATGTTCCCTGCAAACAGTTGTACAATTGTTGTGCTGACCTGTATCAACATATCCTTTGTTGGTGACGGATCCCTTCAACAATGGCCATGCCTGCTCACCGATGTCTCCTGCTGAATCGTCTGTGCCATCCTTGCCAGTCACTGTACTTGTGTTTTGGATATGTAGGAATGGCATCAGGGACAAATTGCACCTTTTCAACACTATGCATGTGTGTAATCACGGCCTAACACACAAATGGCACGTGTAATGCAGGGTATTTGGGCACCTGACTCACAATTGTGGGCATTGTATCTAGTCGCAGTGAACCCTATTCCTTCCATGAGAGACAACATCTGGGTGGCTGGACCAGCACCTGGACATTCCTATCACTCCTGTGATGTGCGTGACAGTGTGTGTTCCCTTTGGCTAACTTATTTTAGTATGCATTTCCATGACTGTGTTGTATGTCCTCACACCCACATGTGGTGTGTCATGCAGTGTGTGAAAGACATCCTACCTCCTGGGAGTGGGGCACTGCTGGGAGTCCTCTGCACCCACCCCTCATATGTCTGTCCACTGCTGGGAGTCCTCTGCACCCACCCCTCATATGTCTGTCCACTGCTGGGAGTCCTCTGCACCCACCCCTCATATGTCTGTCCACTGCTGGTAGTGATATGCACCCACCCCTCATATGTCTGTCCACTGCTAGGAGTCCTCTGCACCCACCCCTCATATGTTGTCCACTGCTGGGAGTCCTCTGCAACCACCCCTCATATGTCTGTCCACTGCTGGGAGTCCTCTGCACCCACCCACGCACCCCCTTGGAGCTGTACACTGCTGGCCAGGACCTACACATACAACAATATGATGGTAACATGCTGGGCCAGTCCTCTATGCCCACATTCCTGGCGTGTGTACGCCTCGTATCCTAAATTTCCTACTGCTGTAATGGGGTACGTGTGGCACGGACCGTACCCACGCATGTATGCGTGGGTACAGTCCGTACCTGAGTACTCATGGGGCCGAAGGGGTACGCACCGTACCCATGCATGTATGCGTGGGTACGGTCCGTACCTGAGTACTCATGGGGCCGAAGGGGTACGCACCGTACCCATGCATGTACGCGGGGTACGATCTGTACCTGAGTAGTCATGGGGCCGTAGGGGTACGCACCGTACCCACGTATTCATGCGTGGGTACGGTCAGTAACACCGTTTGAATGGTGCCGTAGGGGTACGTGTGGTACGCACCGTACCCACGCATTCATGCGTGGGTACGGTCCATACCTGAGTACTCATGGGACCGTAGGGGTACGCACCGTACCCACGCATGTATGCGTGGGTACGGTCCGTACATGAGTAGTCATGGGACCGCAGGGGTACACACCGTACCCACGTATTCATGCGTGGGTACGGTCTGTACCACTGTTGTCATGGTGCCATAGGGGTACGTGTGGTACGCACTGCACCCATGGGTACGGTCCGTACCATTGTTGTCATGGTGCCGTAGGGGTACGTGTGGTACGCACCGTACACGTCCACTTCCATTGTTGCGGTACGCAGGGGTTGCTGGACATGCCCCCCAAGTGACCAGTCCCAGGTGGTAATGTATGGCCTCCATATGATAGGTTTGTGTTTGGTATGGGGTATGTTTCCTGCCCCTCACCCCCACCCTGGCCCCTGGGTGTTGTTCTCACCTTATGCGGCGCATGCGTCGGGTGCGGTGCACCAGGTCATAGGCCAAGAGGACCGGGATGACACGTAGGGCGGGGTTCATGGCTGTACTTCGCGTACCGGGACTCCGTGGCGTAGGGTTCTGCTTTCCCAGCAGTTTTTCGCTCCTGTAATGAAAGCGTGGTACGTTGTGACGTCGGTACGAATCGTACTTGCTGGGCTGGAAAACGCTGCTGAAATACGTGCAGACGTCACGTACAAGCAGTTCCAGATCGGAATCGCTGGTATTTTTTGGCTGTATGGTCTTTTGTACGATTCATACAGAAAAAGGCTTTCTGTACGAATCGCACTTCCTAGGTTGTAAGGAGTGTTTACCGGGTACGAGTCGTACGGGTAAAACGCTCCTTACAACGATTTGTAAGGCCTTTTTCCATGATCGGAATCGGCCCCCAAATGTACTTGAATAGCGTGGAATGAGGCATATGGACTCCTGACTGATTCCAATTAAAAGATGAAAACACAAGTGCAATATAAACTATTGATATAGGTGACTCAGCCGTTTTAGACATTAAGGGGCCTATTAGGATGGCGGGTGGACGTAGTGGTGCTGAGACCGGCCGGCAGTGGTGCGGTGGTCCCTCACCGACAATTAGGATGCCACCACCGCGGTGGCATCCCCCATCCACTTCATTGTGGCGGGCGGTGCACACAGCACCGTACGCCACAATGCTTTGCATGCACAATGTGCATTTGCATGCACAACGTGGCAGGCACTACGCGGTGCCTGCCACTTTGTCCATGCAAATACTGGGGGGTACCATAGGTACCCCCCATGTGCCCCCTCACCCCCTGCAACGGGCCCCCAGCTATGTATTCCTCATGCCATTCCCGCCACGGAAATGCTGCTTCCTGCTCCCATTGTAATATGGATGGCGGTGTCTAGCAGACACCGCCATCATATGCAACCCTTTTCCGCCCGGTCGACTAGTGGACCGGGCAGACAAGCAGCGGGCGGTCTTCCCGTCTGCCGCAGTACCCCCCACCATCTTGATATGGTGGGGGGGAAATGGGAGGCAGGCATTTCTAACTAATTTCTTTTGAGTCTCTTTCGTAAAGCCAACACATTGCAGATGATTCTAATATCAATGGGTAGTTGCTTCTATTTTCTCAGAGCTCGGCAGGAAGATGCTTTTTTTAAAGACTTACTTTTTGCTTTTTCATATCTCTTGTTAGAAGCTAGAATTTACTCAAATGTCTCTATCACTTCCTGCAAACTGTTTAGTTTGCATTTTCCGGCAGCTGGGGTGTCCAAAACAATTGTAAATAGGCTGTTTTTGCAAATTTTGTGAATAAGCATTGTGAGATGTTGGTCAGTGGTTCGACTCAGCAATTTAGTAAACTGATCCAGATGGAGAGATATGTTGGGCATCAAAGTGGGTTGCTTTATACAACTCATCCTGAATTTTTGAGCTTGCACTAACAAGAAGACAGGAGAGTGGCTAATTTTTGTATCTCCTGCATGGTTTAGCCTATCAGCCACAATGGCTGGAACATCCTTTACAGAACCCGAGGATGCTGGGATCATAGTAGTCACCAGACGGACCCTCAATTAAGACAGCCACTGGGTAGCCAAAACCTGATCAGTAATTTCCAAACACAGATCGGATGGGGCTTCTGTTTGGACCTAGCTGTAGAACACTTTGGTCAAGAATTTGCTCTCTTGGTCATGGCTAGCTGCGGGTTATCAATTGAAAGGTCAGAGTTGATTTTTGGCAGACCTCTAGTCCCTAACAGCCTGCCCTTCAACTCAAGAGTTCTTGATCTGGTTGGCAAAATTCTTAATGTAAATTTGTTAGCAAAAAGGCACTCATTACCCCCTTAGGTTTGTATGCAGTTTCCCAGAGTGATATCAAATGAAAGCTGCTTCGGCAGCTAGCAAGCTTTGAACATTTCAATATATTGTCCTATTCACCCTGTGAGAATGACATAGGAGAATTTTTTTAAAGAGCTTATGTTTCTCAGTGACAATGGTTTTCTGTGTGAATCATTCTTCTGCTTTCAAATATTACACAAAATTGCTTAATGCAGACATTTCTGAGCACTGTTAATGCTCTTTGGGCAATAAGAACATAAAAATAACACTTTGAAGCAGCACAGGGTCAACAACCACTGGTGTGCTGTCTTTTTGAAGATGTGGACAAGATGTGAAATTGAATTTGTCCGGAAGTGGCTATTTCATTGGTTTGTTTAGAGCATAATTATGGGACTTAGGGCATATTTACTAGAGAAGTGGCTGAGCGTGGCGTTAGCCTCCTTGGCTTTGCACCACGCTCTGCCACTTCTGAAATTCTGGGTTGCACTATATTTACAACAATATGGTGCAGCCCTGCATTTCCCCCTGTGCTGGTGCTAAATTTAGCAGCCTAGCTCCAACGCAGGCACCCTTGCACCATAGTGCAAGGGTGTCTGCATTGAGAGGAAGATTGTTTATGTGCAGGAACGTGTCCCTTCCGACACATAAACAATCTTTAAATGGCATTTTGAAACTTCTATGTGTGCTGCTTAACATCATTTTTTTAATTGATTTTTTATGTGCAGGATGGCACACCTTCCTGCACATAAACAATCAAAGGCCGTTTGCTGTTTCTATGTGTGCTGCACAACGCAGCACACATGGAAACAGCAAAAACGAGGAGAAATGAAGCATTTCTCCTCATTGTGCCAGGGTAAGATCAGGTTTTCCCTGGTATTAATTTTGGCGCTGCGTCCTATTTACGCCACCCTTATAAATAGAGGGCATCGTCAAAATCAATGTGTGCTGTGAGGGAACGCCCACCATAACAACAATTGCCCTCCCCTTTCACGCTAAGTATAGCGTGAAAGGGGCCCTTATTAAGTGGCTTAACGCTTTCTTGTAAAAATAAGGCAATAAGGCAAAGAACATATCGCCACAGGAATGTCACTAAAAAAAAGGGACGTTCCTGTGGCGATAGGGGCTTGTAAATATGCCCCTAAGTGCAGTACAGATGCATCACAGGATATCTCGAAAGTGCTACCTGCTGAGACCAATAAACCACGTAATGCTGCAGAAGGGTCCATGATGTTTCCAAAACAAGGCAGTTGCCTGGGCCTCTGTACAGTGGCCCAGCAATAGATCAATACCTCAAAGCAGGTTAATCTGTCAGGGTCTAAATAAGTAGATCCACCGAAAGTCCCTGAACACATACACAAGAGGGGAAGGTGAAACTGCCATTTATTTTAGGGATCTGGTGGAAACAGGGCAGGGGTGTGAGACAGGTAAAAGCTTGACTGGATCTCACTCTTCAGGAAGGTAATCATCTCAGGCGAAGTATGGCACGACTCTGTCTCAGTGTTGTAGAGACAGGTTTATGGAACCAGATGTCAGGAAGAAAGAGGACAAAGGTAAGTAAAGGATACCAGCGATGATGAACATTCATATTTCAACAGCTTTAGTAAGACTTACCAGTTTTGGTAGTGGATGCTGCTTTGCTGAGCCTTAAGTAGACCTGGGTCCAAATTTACAAAGGCATTGCATTGAGTTTACATTGCTTTTTTAATGCAAACCATAGGCAAAGTGTTCAGGTTAGATTTAAACATCATCGCTAATCACTATTTAACCCAAAGTAAAGCAAAGTTGCACTGCCTTGCATTACTTTGCAGCAAGGGGATATTTCAAGGGTGGTGCTTGGGTGTTCTCATGTAACCACCCTTGGGTTTTGATGGAAACCCCTATCTACAAAGAAATGTGGAAAGAGATTAGCACCAAAATCCCGAGCCTTCCCGAGGCAGACATAATAAGCAGAAATGTTTTCATTTATACTCACTTTACCCCTTGTCTTGTGTGCTGCATTGTACAGCTCACATACAAAATTGGAAAAGCATTAAAACAATGTTTTTATACTGGAAGAAACCCCTTCCTGTACAAAAATCATGCTTCAGATAAATCACACACTTTGGCACAAGGGGATCTGCGTTGGTGCACGGCTGCCTAAAGTGAGCCAGCATAGGGGAAGAACAGAACAGTGCTACATCTTAGTAGGGCATGTGGGTTCTGCTCTCTCCCATTGACGCAACACTGCATAGCACCCTTACTTGATAACCTGCGTTGCATGACTTCCTTGTCAATCTGGGCCTTGCGTTCCAGCTGATGGCCTATGCCACTGCAAACTCACCGGTCAGAAGGTAGGAGGCAAGTGACAGAGGACGCACTCAACTACAGCAACAAGGAGTAAGAGAGACCTACTGAGAATAACAGAGGGAGCCAAATGGAGGAAAGTATGAAATATGAGGGGCAGGAAACCAATGTAAACTTGGAAGAAAGACAAGAGCTCCAACAACTCATGACATGTTCTCATGCAAAGACTGTGCCATGAAAGATTTTAAGAAGGACAACTTTAAGCCCAATTATGTTTACTGCTACTAACTGCTTTGTAGCCAACACAAATATAACTGACACACTTGGTTTGTAATCAAACTGTATTTTAAAAGCATGGTTTTCTATGCTCCAATAATAATAGAAATATTGAATATAGAAGTTTAGAGAGTTGAATTTCTAAAGTTTAGATCATAAAGTGGATGATGTGTGTTTGTGTGCATGTGTGTGTGGATGCGTGTGTGTGTGTTATGCTGCATTTTTCAATTGTGTGTAGTGTAGTCTTTGATGTGAGATGCTATGTGTTTTTAACATTTATTGCTAATGCACCTATTTCTAATATTTCCAATTTTGTTAGTGTGCACATTTGATAACTTTACATTTTTATAATATGATATGTATAGTTGTCTGAAATGTGCACAATTAAATGACCATTGCTTATTACCTACTGGCGGTCGCCAGTAGGTAGTTATAGTTAGGACCCTGTTTCCATAGGAAATCCGCAACATTCTATTTGGAATAACTTTGGCGCCGGTTGACGAATCCTCGCGAAATTTTCAAAACTAATGGGGCGCTATGCTCCGCTCCTACCGTGAAAGTCTCGGGGGGATTCGTCAAGCGGGGGCTGAGATAAAAGGGGGGTCCCAAAACGCGTTTTTCCCATGCATTTTTCCATAGGACCTTTAGACACAGCTACAGCCCGAACGGCTGAACAGAGTAACATGAAATTTGGCAGAGAGGTAGTCCTCAGGTCAAGGAAGTGCCTTTTGTAGGTCTGGTGTAAATCTGTTCAGTAGTTCCTGAGAAAATAGCATTTAAATCAATATATATATCTGAGCCAGCTTACGGTGCGCTTACGGTAAGCTTACCGTACGCGTAAGGTGCCGTGCGCGAGCGCGATTCTGATTGGCTATTAGATCTTAGTAAACATTCGAATCGTTCGAAACCAGGAAGCGGCGTCCGCCATTTTCTCTCTCGTACTCTGACGGGGAGAGGATAAACAAAGGCCAAAAACATATATAGGGACTGGTTAGACTGCTTCTAACCCCCTAGCTTTGATGTAAGTGTCCCCAAAGTACCCCCAAGGCAAAAAAAGTTTTTTTTTTTTTTGGGAAAAATCGCTGATTACGGTTACCGTACGCGTACGGTAAAAATAAATAAAAAATAAAAAATTATCCACACTCTCCCCACCCCGTGCGCAAATGGTGCCGGCAGGGCACCATTTGTTCATGGCATATCATCAATAAGTAATCGAAACGATTAACTTTCACAACGAAGCGCTGAATATGTCCTCCATGTGCGCACGGTGCGCGAAGCGCATCGTGCGTACATGGCCCATCCACGGCACTAACTGTGTAAAGTGGGCGCGCGGTGCGCGAAGCGCACCGCGTGCTCACTGTGCGCGCACGGTGCGCGCACGGAACGAACTGCGTTAAGTGGGCGCGCACGCCACGAATGGCGTAAAGTAACTTAGCATTTAAAAAACCGTACAAATTCACTGAAAAAACCATAGGTTTCACACACGTTATAGTTAGGAATTAGCATTTAAAAAACCTTGCAAATTCAGTGAAAAAACCATAGGTTTCACACATGTTATAGTTAGCTGGACATTTTACTGATAAAAAACCAATGAAATTCCCCCGTTATAGTTAGTGCAGGCAACTATAACTCACGTGACCGCAATCCTCTGCTGATGACATATGTGTCTTTATGAAAAAAAAATATTTGTAATATATGTATAGCTAAAATTTAATGGAAGAAGACATGGGCAAATAATTGTCTAAATACAGTATTAGCATCAGCAGAGGATTGCGGTCGCGTGAGTTATAGTTGCCTGCACTAACTATAACGGGGGAATTTCATTGGTTTTTTATCAGTAAAATGTCCAGCTAACTATAACATGTGTGAAACCTATGGTTTTTTCACTGAATATATATTTATTTTGGATTTCTTTTTACTGGTTTGTCTGGGTGTGTGCATTGTATACAATTATATAACTTTGTATTCCTTTTATTTTTACGTGTAGGAATTTGTGCTAGTAGTGTTATACACTACTGCCAATGATTTCCATTTGGTTCCCTTGTAGTATATGTTAGTGGCGATGTGAGGTGTGTGACTTAGTCCAAGTTTTAGTTGGGGCAGATTTGGACATGTCTGGGTATAGTATCACTGAAATGTGGGTGAAACCTTAGTGAATTGCAAGTGACATACACTTTTGCTGATTTGCTTTTGTATTTGCAAGCCTCTACCAAGTATCCTTCCTTAATTGTCCATTCTTCCTACCACTTTGTAGTAGATATTTCTCATTTTTAAGAATGTTCACTCCTACATCTTTGGATTATTTATGCAGAGATGTATGCACTCTCAGCAGAGAATTCTGCAAATTATAAGTAGGACAGGTGTCTCAATAGTTTAGGCCAATAACTATGTAAATTGCACTTTATAGCGTGTTGGGATGTACTAGAGGTATACTGCTACATATGCTTCTAAATGCCTTTCTGAATCCTGCCTTTGCTGTAGGATTCAACCAGCTATGCCAATGGTGTTATTTAAATATTAAGGGGCAGATTTATTAAAAATTCACAAAATGCAGTGTAGCCACGCCATTTGCTGCACTGCGTTGCGTTGCGTTGCATGTGTGGAAGGATTTTCAAGTAATTGTGCTCTTCAGCTGTCTCCAGTACACTTGTAGAAGCCTGTCACCAATGAAGGCATCCTTGCACCGTAATGCAAGGGTGCCTGTATTACAAGCAGGATAGTGTTTATGCAGGCACACCTCCCTGCATAAAAACAATCCTAAGAGGTGTTTTCCTCTTTCTAATTGTGAAGATGCAGAATGGAAAAGTAATGAGGAGAAATAAACATGTCTCTCCCTGTTATGCTGCTCTGTGGTGCTTATACTAAGTTTATGCAATTCCAGGTTTATATAATTTAGTAAATCAGGAATTCCTTGAAATCCTTGAGTAGATGCACTGAAAGCCCATGCTCCACTCATGGAATACCTACCACTAAGAAATGTAACACAAGGCAGTGCAAGCCTCTGTGTTGCGCTACATTTCTTTACAAGCCCATGCAAGGCCACAGAAATCAAGCCTCACAAGACTTTGCATTCCCTGCATCACCTGCACGATGCAAGGATGACACAAAGGCTTAGAAAATATGGACCTAAATGTTGCTACGGATTTTTTTTGTTCTGTTGAAAGAAGCGTGCTCCTGTTCCCAAATTAAGGACCATAAAAGCTATTCACGGTTTCTATCTGGCTGATAACCTAGTCGATGTAGACTGCCGTTCTCCCATAAGTTGGCTGTCTGCACTAATCTTGGTCAGTGATTATGCTACAAGTGTATTCCTCTCGTGCATTCACTCGTGCATTCCACTCGAGTTCCATGACCTTATAAAGGAACACAACCTTCGGCCTCGATCGTCTATATGTTCATAGAACTCCTCTGTGACATGCAATAGACCTATAATATATAGCATGGGGTAATTTAGTCAATGCATTCACTTGAATGTTAAACATCTTCTGAGCGGTGAAGTTCTCAGCATCTAAACTCATTTTCAGAAATAACTGTTACCAACACAAAGCTTGGATGTAAACATTATTGTCTGCCACCCTTTGTATGAGGTAGTATAAACTAGCATACTCAAACTGTCATACAATCATAAATGTGAGAATAAATATAATATTTTATTTAAATCAAACATCAACCTATAGCATATGTACTTCTAAATTTGCTATAAGTTTATGAATTAAACGAATTCACAGTCTTTTACCAAAGTGATTTATTTTTTAATGACTTTTGTTTATAATATAATATTTTAAAATGTACAAACAATGTCCAAAAGCCACTCTATAAGACATGTAAAGGGTCCCTCTGATTTGAAAAGTTGTCACTTTAATTTAAAATGAATGTCTTCTGTGGGGTGCCTTTACTGTGGCTTTACTTTAACAACAGCATGGGAAGATGAAAACAAACTTTCTCTTTGATCTTTAAATTTGTTAAAAGCAACAAATGCTCTTCTCTTATCTCTGCTTCCATCTTCTCTTCTCTGCTGTGCTGTGCTTGTTTTCTCTCAGTAAGCTGAAGAACAGGATTCAATGTTTAAGGCAGATTTATTAATGAGTTAATGTTTTCAGTATTACTTATTGGACATAGGTGTGTGTTTTGTAGTGAGTCTTGTGCTCTCAGATCTCTCACATTCAAATGTCCCTGATCCCTCCAGAAGAGTCAGCATGTGGCTAAAGGCGTGTGTGGGTAAGGGAGTCTTTGGGTTTCAAGATGTGTATATTGGGGCCGTTTATTTCTCATAGCAAAAACCCACATGTTTACCTTGATTTACAATTTTTATGGTAGTTTTCATATGTTGTAAAAGTCACTACAGGTCTTGCAAATTGTGTTTTGTGCACAGCACATTGAAATAATCAGGAACATATAATTTCATTTTTTCTAAAATTATAGATTTGTGAATACAATTTCTAAATCACTGTTTCAACAGGGAAACCATAATTTACATGATGGTTAGGTTTTACTATTCATATCAAGAATGTAAGCAATTGTACAAAATAACACATAATGAATTTATATGATGAAAATGCCAACAATTACAACAGAAAAAACATTCACAACTAGCAGTTAAAATTCACCATTTATTAATACCTCGGAGTTGCACATTTACACGTACAACCATAACTTGTCTTCTTAATGCCTTCTTTAGGTACTAGGCCAAAACGTTGCTGACATGGTTGGAGAGGTAAACGAGTGCAAGTATCCTCCTGTGTGCACTGACAGTGGGAATACTTCATTCTTTCTACACATATCTCATTTACACAAAAGCCTTATTGACAAAGAAAACAAAGGTAGGGGTGAAGATTTAAATTTTTACCTGTACGAGAAAGTACTTCTTTTTGCATGGTCGCCCCCATTTGTTGTGGATTGATGGTCCTGGAAATGCACCAATGGCATGGCCAAGTTAAAGGTCACTTGTGGACTGCAACACATGTTGTGCCATCCACAAGATTGACAAAGAAAAATAGAAAACATGGCTCCAGGACTGCCTGTGCAGCCTTACTACTCCTACTTATAAAAGGGTAGGCTACCTTGTCAAAGTATCCCTTTTTGAGCAGAAATAACCCTACTTTTAGACATTATGTAAGTTACCCCTAAGTAGGCTTAGTGGCCTACAAGGTAGGGTGCTTAGTATTTAAAAGTGGTGCAAGCAAAAATGTATTGTTGCTATGTACCTGGAGTGCGTAGCTCCCAAAAGGTATTTTCACTCCTAGGGGATGTAGCTGTCAAATGAGAAAAAGCAAAGTTCTGATTAAAATCATAACTCTGCCCTATTTGGTTTGGTTTGCGTATTACAAAATACCAATGCAGTAGTGAAATCAGAAATGCAATTAATACATAGGAAAGGTAACTTATAAAAAGTAAAATTTTGTCTGCAGATCCTCCAATTGACTAATTAGCATTACCCTGCCAGCAGCTAGCTGTTGTGCTTAAGGTTTGAAACTGCTCCCAGAAAGTAAACAATGGCTTAGGTCTTCTGGAACATAGACCTGGGTGTGAGGTATGTGACACATATCATTCCGCATGGGCAGAACTTCATTAACTTGAAAGGAACTAAAGTGGGGTCTGCCCATTCAAAGTCATAAAGTCATGTGCAAAGGGGGACCTGGATAAGAGATGCCTATTGTTTCCTGGGCTCTCTGTAGCGAGCTTGGCACCAGCACAGTAGGAGGGGAAGCTGGTGACACAACCACTTAGGAGGGAATGACTCATTTACATAAACACAACCTTGGCTGGTACCTTAGCTACCTCCAAGAGGAGAAAGACGGTGCAATCTTTGATTTTACTTAGAATAGTGCACTGCAGCATAATTTGCAGAAAGACAAACAAGATGTGCTGCAAAACTGAGAAAGTTTGGCCCTTGAACTTTTTTCCTCATTAGTTAGGGGGCATCCAGGAGCCACCCCTATTCACAGGCTAATGAATCCTATAAATTGGCACCTCACCCACAGCTCATCAGAATGCCCTCAGGTCCTGTGGATGAAGTGAAGAAGATTGCATTTGCTGCTTGAGGCCTGTAGGGAGACTGGCAGCATTGGGCCTGCTCCAACTTTGATCTAGGACTGAGAAGTAGACTCCAAGGGTCAGTTGGTTGACCTCCTGTGTGGATACAGGACACAACAAGCTTTAAGAGACATCTTTCCTGTAGTGCTGAGCTGACTGGTAGCAATGAGAAATGGACTGAACCTTGCTGGTGGGTTCTACTGGAGTGATCTCTGGCCCCTAAGGGAATTCCATGTTGCCCTGGAAGCCTTAGAAATAACCAAGTGGAACTGCTTTAGAAACTCTGAAAAGTTGGGATTTTTTTGGACTTTCAAAACTGCAGGTCAGTAGGACCTCACGGGAAAGGTCTCCGATTCCATAGGGACTTTGTTGGATACATCTTCAGGCTTGCCTCGCTGAAGGATTTTGATTTAAATGAAAAAACTGACTCCAAAGATAAAAGATCTTGACAGGATGAATGTGCAAAAAACATCTGTCTGACGAGAAATTTTAATGTTAGCACTCTGAGCTGTTCCTGATTAAACCAGCTTCAGCGAAACCTCATTCTACAGTTATCTGGTTTTGAGTGGATTTGATTTGATACAGTCTGCAACCTTGCCTCACTGGATGATAATGACTTCCATTTCAGCGACTAAGTCAGAAGGTAAAATCTTTCACTGGCAGCCCACTTAGTGTATCGGACACTACAGTCAGCCTGAAATCACTCTTCAGTCCCGGTGACCTATGAGCGGTGACTACTAATTACTGCCTCACTTCTTTTGCCTTAAATCTTGGAAAATTCACATCTGTGTTTCTCCTTTTTAGATTTTGTACAGTTTGGTATAATGTTCTCTATTTGTATAAATAGGTTGTGGTATTTTTATAGTGTTGTGTTTTGACTTTTTAACTCCTTTGTTACTGTTAACCAATTTACCCATTTCCCAAAATTAAGCTTGCCTGCTCACTGCCATTGCTACCAGGGGGTTAAGCCTGGGTTTGAATGATTAAAACTGTGCTTTTCCTGAAAAGTATGTGATCTTGTTGAGTCACATCCACCCGAATTATTATTCCACTTTCTTACAGCTTCAATGTACTTTTACATTTTTTTCAATACACAAAAATTCCCAGATGTTTGTCTGGAAAGCACCGCCAGGCACAGGTGTCCAGGCATATTGATGAGAATGTCATGATATCTCCTGCTGGCTCCTGTTGTAGTAGTAAATGTCGATTCTCATAGATTTATTGCATAGAGAATAGTGATTTTATTAAAGACAAGGAGGCTAGCATTATGCATAATACTTTTATTCACCACTTCTGAGTAGCACTTTAAAGAACTTTAGAATAGAACGTTAACACCCAAAAATTGAAAAGAACACTAATGTCCCATAAAATCCTGACATCCACCATCTTCTTCCTCTTTTGTTTCTTCTTTTGCAAACTTCCTCTTGAACAAAAATGTAAATTCTTCTGTAAAATACCTCTTGTAACCGCACTGATCCATAAACAAATCTCAATTTCCTGTAAGTAATAAAACAATAACATATTTAACCAAAACTCTATTCCATTACATAACATCCTGCTTCACCATACTGTACCCTACTTATATCATTCTTAAATAAATATACCTCTTAATAACTCTCATCATAAAACACATCTACACTTCCTCTAAACCCAAAATCAGGGTGGTAGGGAGGGCTAATGCTAGCCTCCTTGTCTTTAATAAAACCACAATTCTATATGCAACATATTTATGAGAATCAACATTTTATGGCAAGATAGGAGGCTATCATTATGCATGTTCAAAGGCAACAAATACTTTTTTCCCAACATGCTCAATAGGTTTAAAATAAAACTTCTTGAAAACCTCAGCATTTGCCCAATCTGCAGCTTTTAAAATGTCAGCTAAACCTCCTCCATTCAAATATGCCTTACTAGTCATTGCACCCCTTACAGAATGTGCTGTAAAAACATTCAAGTTCACACCTGCCTCCTTCATAACTGACCTTACCATCTAGCAATAGTTGCTGCAGAAACCGCCTCATAAGGTTTAACATACGAAATCAGCAACTGATCTACATTATCCACTCTAAACTCCAGAACCCTGCTCCCATAGCTTGCCAATTTCCACACTAATTCTCTCACTCCCAGATACCTATTAGCACGCCATCCTTCAAACAACTTAAAAACCAAATTTACATCCCAAACCGAAACATACTTAGCTTTAGGAGGTCTCTTTAACCTAATACCCTTCATTACTCTACACACCACTGGGCTCTTTCCAATCGATACAACTGGATTTAAGGATGCCCCGCCGAAACTGCCAATCTATAACAATCAATAGTTCTATATGACAGTTCTTTCTCAAACACTTGTGCTAAAACATTTGATACCATCATCTCATCAGCCTCCACAGGATCCAAATCCATTTCCAGGCACCAATGTAACTATACTGACCATGCACCCCTATATCTCTTTTGAGCCCCCGGTGCCCATGACTCCTTGAGTAAAGCTGAAGCTGTTCCTGAAAGGCCTGAGAATCTTCCAGCTCTCCTGATATCTGCCAAATTAGAAGGTTGAGTGAACCCTCCTCCACCAAAGGATGATCTATCCCTTCCTTTCCAATCAACATTCCACTCTAAGGCCTTATCAAAAACTGCGTCTCCATCACCATCTCCAAAACTGAAGGGAACCAAGCCTGAGAAATCCAAATTAGAGTCAGCAGCATTATCCGTGTGAACTGTCTCCGTACCTGTATAATCATTGTGAGCAGGGGAAATACATACCCCCTCCTCTCCTTCCAATTCTGAGTGAAAGCATCTACCGCTAAGGCCTCTGGATCCAGTCTCCAACTTAAGTAATCCTCCAACTGATATGTCAATCTGGAAGCGTGTCCAGGGCACCTAAGTGACTCTGAATCTCCTGAAAAACCTCCCTGTCCAGCAAACAATTGCTGAAATCAATCACATTTCTTGAATACCAATCCACTACCATGTTCTATTACCCTGGTAGATATTAAGCCTGAAGAAAAATTCTGTGTTCTATGCAAAATTCCCAAATGTCCTGCGCAATTTTTGTCAATCTTCTTGATCTGCTTCTGCCTAACTTGTCTATATACAAGACTGCGGTGATCATGTCCATTTTCAGAAGGACGGAATTCCCTTGCAACTGAGACCTGAAACGTTGCAATGCAAAACTCCCTGCCTTCATTTCCAAATAATTTATATGTTCCATCTGTTCCATCCTGTTCCAAACACCACCTGTTTTCTGACTCAAACATGTTGCTCCTCAACCAAGTTGCTTGCATCTGTTTTCAACTCAAAATCTGGCATTGTATCATAAATTGCTCACCCATTCCAGGCTTTCACATTTTTCAACCACAAAACAAATCTCCTCGCTTTTTCCGTCATTGGTACACAATCCCCATACCATACACCAACTTCCAGACCCGGAGTCTTTAAACGTTGCAAAGCTCTGTAATGCAAAAGCCCAGGAAACACAGCTTGTATCATGGAAGATACAAGACCTATAACCCTTGCTAACTCTCTCAAACTCACCATCTGTTTCCTCAATAAAGATTTCACTTTCCCGCTAAATCTTTTTTATCTTCTTTTCTGGTAACAAGAAATGACCTTTGGCTGTATCCACTACAAATCCTAAAAATTATAATGCTTGAGTTGGCTCCAAAATAGATTTCTTTACGTTTATCAGAAACCGCAAAGATTGCAACAGCTCTTTGACAGTCTTTAAATGTGACCTTAACACTGTCACATCCGTATTCATAATTAGTAGAACGTCTAATTAAACAATCGTCCGAATTCCCCTTTCTCTCAAAAAACCAACAACTGATTTCATCACTTTCGTAAAACACCATGGAGCTGAAGATAACCGAATGGTAGGCGAACAAACTGATAGACACGTCCTTCCCACCTGAATTGGTGATATCTCTGAATTGGAATTGTGAAATAGGCATCTTTCAGATTTAACTTTACTAACCAATATAAATCCTGTAAGACATCTCTCTACTGGTGAATGCTCTCCATTTTGAAATGCCTGTAAATCACATAATAGTTTAGGTCCCTTAAATGTATCACTGGTCTCTATCCCTTGTCTTTCTTTTCTAAAAGAAATAACAATAACAAAACCTAATTGGTCTTCTCCTACTTCCACAATTTCCCCACTTGAGAAGCATACTCTCTATTTCTTCCTTCACTATGCTTTTTTGCTGTTCGTTAAACCTCAGTTCTCTTGGTTCCTGCATTTGTACTGGCTCTGAATTGAACTCTATTTTGTAACCTGTTACAGCCTCCAACACCCAAGGGTTGCTGGTTACCACCTTCCATTCATTCACAAATATTTGTAATCTACCTCCCACCTTTCCTTGGATAAAACCAGTACAAAGCCTCATATTCGTACCTAACTAAAGCTGGAACAGAGGATTGCCCTCGTCCACTTGCTGCTCTAGCTCTGACTCCCCTTCCTCTTTGAGGGAACAATCCATATTGACTCCCCGATCCACTTGCGAATCCTCTGTTAGTATTAAACTGGGACATATAAAAGCTTCAGCTGGGAGGTTGCCCTCTCCTCTCAGCCATAACATAAAAACTATTTACTCCACTAAAACCTTTCCTCATATTGAGCTGTACTTTATCTAAAGCAGTAAAAGCATGCATGTACTTCTCCAAGGCCTTGATGGAGCCCTCGCCAAAGAGCAAACCTTTAGGAACTTCACTTGTTTCATTTCATGCAAAGTCTACAAGTTTAAGATTTATTCTAAACAATACTGCCTTTTGGCAATCAGCCCCACATTTGCATTCCCTAGGAAGTAAATTGCTCTCTGGCAGAAGCTCCTTAACAAATTGATATCCAAATCCGTACCCTTAAGGTACGCTCCTTCCTCCATTTTGACCATTCTTGCAAGAGGACCTAAGGTATCCAAGAGCTTGCCCTCACATTGCTTTAATGACTTCTCTAGACCCTTTATAGGATTGTTTCCTAACTTGAACATATAAGTAATTAATTCTGGATCCAGATTAGGAGTCAATGAATCCTTTTCTCCAATCACAGGACAGGAACATTTTGCTCTCATAACATAACATTCACCCTTCTCCAGTGGTCTCCTAAACCAATGCCTAATATAATCTAACACATGACTAATAGGCCACCAGTCAGATCTTCTGGGGTGAAGTACATCTTTCAGGTCAAACAATTTTTAGTATTAAATCTGTTTTTATTGAAAGAACACCATCAGTGATACAAAAGCTTAGCGCCTACAACCCAGCGGGCCGGCGTGCTACGGCACGGGTATATCAGCAAGGCAAAGTAAAGCAAAAATAAAAGCAGACACTTTCAACTTAAACACAGCATGCCGCTTACAACCCATCCAGGCCGGCCGAGTCTGAAAGAATGGTGGAAGGGATATGAACTGTCAAGTAATATCATGAGCAGGCGAGCAAGACACTCGAGATGCAATAAGTCCATGTCCCTGAAGAAATGACCCGCTAAGGTCCATAGGCTCTGGAAGGCGCTCCATGTTTAAACAATAAACTGAGGGAAAAAAAAAAGTAAAAACAAGAAAGAACCTCAAAAACCCCATCCCACCCCCAACCCTTCTACTCAGTGAGTTGTGAAGTAAGAAGATGCATATGCAGCTACTCAAGGACCTCTGTGCAACAGTGGGGTCTGCATGTTCTGAGGGAAGCAAAGGCTGAAAGGGCACATTCTTATGGGGTGGTCGCAGTGGTTTCCGGAACTAATTTCAGGATACAGAGGTATTGCGGGCAAGTCAGTTCACGAAATTCTGCGGAGAGGATAGTTAAAAAAGGTGCCCAGGTTTTGGCATAATCCTTATCTTTCCCCGCCGCAACCATGGAGAGTCTCTCCATTGCTAGCAGATTCCATGGTTGGTGTAACCAGTGTGTGTGATCGGGTATTTTGTCAGGTTTCCACTGTGTCAATATCACCCTATGCGCAGTGTTCAGTGCTAGGGCCATCTGCTGCCCCCTAGTCGCGTGCAAGGGGAAGGTTAGCGCATTAGTAAGGCCGAGGAGCGTGTAAGCGGGGAGCCGGGGTATGGAAGTGCTGAAAGCCAAGTCGATGTCATCTAAGATTTGTTCCCAGTAACGGGTTAGTTTGGGACAGTGCCAAAGTAAGTGTATAAGTGTCCCAGGATTACCGCCCCCCCTCCAGAAGAGACCGTTGCATTGGGATTGCCGCTTGGAGAGCCTTTCGGGGGTGTAATACCAATAAGTAGCAATTTTAAAATTCGGTGTGGCTCGAGAAGTACGCAGTGTGGTGTGCCTGGTAACAAAATGTTTTCCCACTCCTTGTCCGACAACCCCACGCCCTAGCTCCACCTCCCAGCGCTTCTGTCCAGCAGTGCGGGTCCTTAGGGGTGCTGTGTTAAGGAAGGAGTAGAGTTCGGAGATAAGGCTCTTATTGTCTTTTTTATTAAGTATCCATTTCTCGAAGGGTTTCATGGGCAGAAAAGCCAGGGGACGCGTCCTGGGTGCTGAGATCCAATGGGTCATCTGGGAATGTAAATAAATGTCAGTGTCAGGTAAATGGTAATCCGTCTGTAGCTCCTTAAAGGGGAGAAGGCCCTGGATGTCATATAAGTGGCCTATGCACTTACAACCTCCCTCAACCCAATGCACTGTTGCTTTGCCGGCCATCCCCGGTGGGAAAGCGGGGTATGAGAAAAGCAGAGTCAGGGGAGAAGAGAATGAAGTCAGGTTTGCCCTCCACGAGACTCTATCCCAAGCAAGCATTGTGGATCGTGTGACTAGTGAGAAGTAAAGTCCCCAAGCACAGACTACCTTGGGCAACCAGGCGTCCCGCCAGATGTGATGGCCTGCAACCGTCTGGTCCATGAAGACCCAGTATTTCTCCGTCATAGGACGGCTCCATTCCACTGTGTAATGTATGAGGGAAGAAAGATAATACCGAGTAATGTTAGGGAAGGCTAATCCACCATACTTCTTTGCCCGTTGAAGCTGGGTTCTTGACAGTCGCGGTGAGATCGGGCCCCAAACAACGCCCTCTATCGCCCTCTGTATCTGACGTGTGGCAGGGGTTCCAACGGCAGGGTTTGGAACAAGAACAGGGCTCATGGTAAGGCGTTTATTTTAATCGCGGATAACCTCCCGAATCACGTCAAAGGTAGGCGACGCCAACGCTGGAGGTTCTCGGGAATCCGAGATAGCAGAGCAGAGTAGTTCACCTCCGCAGACAGGCTCTTGTGTCGGGTCAGGCCCAGGTACGAGAGTCCCTCGGACACCCAGTCAAAGTGGAAGCGGAGCCGGAGAGCTGCTTCCGTGTGGTGGCTGGCGGTAAGGTTGAGTACCTGGGATTTCTTTTTTTTTTTTTGTCCTCATTTCACCATATAGCGCCTTCAAAAACAAGCAATAAGCCATCCTTCGAACCTAGACTCCCCCAGGCTTCTGCTGCTGCATTAGCTGTAGGCCTAACCAGGCCAGCTTCTTTGTGAAGCTTGGTGTAATCATAGGACCTAGAGACACTAGAGCAGTCTCAAATCTCTGCCCCATATTAAGAGCGGTGACCAAATATTGAGACCAGTATCATCCAAATGACCTAGGTCCAATTGGGCCACCCCCAATGAAGCCCTCAACCAGTTCTCGTACAGTGGGGGTAATGGATCCTTCCACAGCTTGCAGATCTCCCTTCGGGCAATAAGAATTAAGTACAGAAACAAGCCTTTTTGTGTTGCTGACATCCAGTTCATCAAGTCGTTATTAGTACCAAAAATTACTGTGGGAGAGTTCAGGTTGATCTCGACTTTAAAGATGGCGCTAAGTGCACATTCCACATTCTGCCAGAACTCCTTTAACCTCCCACATTCAAAAAATATATGTAAATCATCAGCCGGGGAGAATTCGCATCTAGGACATTTTGAAGAGGTAAGGGGGGCAAATTTGGCTATTTTCATGGGGGTGTAATATAGTCTGTTAATAACATAAAAATGATTCTTTTTTAATAAGGCTGGTTTAACAAACTTATATAATGTTTGGAGCGAAGATTCATATAAATCATCTGCGATGGTGTTCAAGGATGACAAATTCCAAACCGTATGTTGTAAAGGAAGATCAGCCACATCGGCATCCAAAAGCTTTTTATACCAAAGCCCTACCTCTTTTTTTATGGGTTTTGCATTTTGAAGAAGGAGCTCTATTTCCCAATTTCCACCAATGAGATCACTCTCTGCTGTAAACTAGGGGTGGGCGGAATTTGCGGAATTAACTTCCGCAAATTATCGCGAGAATGCAGAAAATCTCCGCAAACACGCCGGAAATATCGCGAAGACGCGGAAGTTTTTTTGCCGCCTGTTCGCGGTATTTTTTGCGTGATCGCGGGTCGCCAACTTACCCATGCGGTTGCTCACGGGCGCGGCCATCTTGTTTTCACTTGTCCCGCCCTCTGGCGATGTTTACTTCCTGTTCCGGGTCACGCAATGCATGTTCGCGGTCGATATTTCCTGTTTGCGACCGCTTTTACTTGATCGCGTTGCTTTTTGCTTGCTCAGGGAGAAAATATTGCGCGAACTTGCGCACGTGGTCGCAATGGGCGCGGCCATCTTGTTTTCCACTCTATTGCATGGTTCTGGGGCCTGATTTTCAATCCTCCCTAAATCTTTTCAATCCTTTGTTTATAGCCACTTTTTTTGGATCTTTATTACTTATTATTTCTCTAACTATTTTCCTGCCTCTATATTTTTGGTTTTTGTCTACTTTTTTTTTGTTTTTTAGCTACTTTTTCTCTTTGTATTGCCCGCTATTTATTTCCTTTACTCCTTTATTTATTTTACCTTTTCTTTCCCGCCCCGTCCCCAGAACCATGTCCAAGGGCAGGGCTGTTCGCCGGCGCAGCCAGAGCCGCGACCGCCTTCCTTGCGGAAGGCGGCGCCCACAAGGGGTGCATGCACGGGCCTTATTTGGGGAGGCGGAGTTGGCTGCACTAATTTTCTTTGTGCAGCGCCACCTCCCCTCAACCCTGGCAGCAGGTGGCAGGCCTGGGTCCGGGTACGGCCTCCGGGAGCGTCGGCAGCGGTGGGGGAAGGTGCGCCGGGCAGTGTCGCGCATCTCTGGGGTCCGGCGCACCCAGGCACAGCTGACGCACCGGTGGTCCGACATCCTGGACCGTGAGCAGGACCTGCTGGACCTGCTAGGAGTGGAGGTCCCGGGGCTTGGTGAGTACCTATTTAATTATTACAACTTTGTGTCTGTTCTTCTGCTCTATGTTATATATTGCGAATATCTTTTTTTCCTTCCAACCAGCTAGAATGTTGCTGCTTACAATACATTCCAGGTTAATAACGTTTAAAAGTCTTCTGTGATTATGACACAGGTGCTCTTCTGCGCTACTACTAATCTTACTTGTTTGCAGCTTTGCGTTTGCGCTTGCTTAGAGTGATTCTTTACGAGTTTATTTTAGAGAAATTAAGTTACGTAATGCTACAGTGACTCACGTCCACTCCTTACTTTGTCCTGTCACTAATAGATAGGGGCGGATTGATACTTAGGTTTAGGTACTTTGTATGAGCTTCTAATTGGTTAGTGGTATGCGTGATGCCCCCCCTCACTCAGTTACGTGACGTGCTGCTAGTACGGCAGTCTTTAGAACCTTTTCTAGTTTGTTCAATGAGTGGAGGTAGGCTTTGCAGTTACTTAGCAGTAGCAGAACAGCATCAATCAAACCAAAATTTGGTGTATACAAAAAATGTAGTCATGTTCATGTGTCCTCCATGATTGGATCATACACATTGTTGAGGAATACAGTGGAAATGCATACTTAATGTACAATTGGCATGCCTGGAATAGGTGGGCTAGGTTGGGTGGTACGTTGTACTAATACTTAGGCTTACTTGTAACTTAGTTTTCTGGAATCAGAATGGAAGAATGGATTACTGTTGATAAATAGTAACTTAAGTAGTCGAACTGCGAATCCCACGATATTACATGTTGACCAGATGAGATCGGTCAATGTAGTTATTGCAATTGTTGTTTACATAAGTGTTTTTTGACCGTTGTTGAAAAATATTGTATTTGTTTGACACCATCCATCAATGTTTGTCTCTTTCTTAATTCTTATATCTCTCCTGTCCATCAGCACCCAGGGGCAGACCGACAGGGACTGGACAGTCGGCGGGACAGGAACACCACCAGGAGGACACCGCTGAGGGCTCCTCTGCTGGCCCCAGTAAGTCTTCTTGTTTTTAATAATATTTCTTATTCCATAACTTTTACTGCCCCATTTCTCCCGAACTATAGTGTGTTTCCAAATGCTATTTTTTTACCACCAATTATCCTTCGATCTGTACGGTTTCAAAAAGCTTATCCCTGCCTCCGCTATGATGACTGAGTACTACTACATACTATCAGTCTGTCTGTCTGTACTGTAGTAGCTAGTCTTGCCCAGTTGGCCAGTGCCACTCTTTGTGAAAGGTTGTAATATAAAACTCATATTGACCAGTAGCTCGTACAATCCGTTGGGTCGTTGTCTTGTACTACTTTTTACTCTTATTGATGTTGAGGCTTTGAAAATTCACAGCAACAACAGCCCTACCAGATTTCTTAATATTTTGATATGATACCCTATAGGACATACCACTGTTGTAGGGATCTTGCACATACATTTGCACCAGAAAATAGGATGTTGGTGATGGTAGGTTGGACCTTCCTTGCACACCTCAATCAGAAATTCCGCACCCACCACAATTCCACTGCTTGACTATAGTACTGTCTTGTCATACCTATTAGGTCTCGGAACCCTCCCCCCAAGATAACCAACAAGTAGACAACCCAGAACATAACACACCCAACCTCTGTCGTGGAAGCAATTCACATGCACACCCTTACTTTAATTTGCTCACTCGTGTAACTTAGTCCACTCCACACCAAATACCACGAAGTCTATGTAAGTTTAAAATGTTTATTTCAATTTGAGAAGGTCTGTACACTGTTTTCTTAGCAGCACCAACCGGCAAATCAATAACATTAAAACAATATACATTGTTACACTTATACAGTTGGGAATTAAATCATGATAACTGAACAGTGGTGGAAGGCAGCACCACCATCCCATAGCAATTTAGTTTATATACATTTATAAATGAAGATGTGAGTGAAGGGACCCCTCACCTCAGAAGAACCTAGTACTGGTAGTTGGTGCATCGTTCAGAAGCTCTGGTTCGTAGAAGGGAATCTTGCGTTTGTAATGCGAAAAAAGAAATGGTGTGTGTTAGTATATTGCAACTTGCAAGCATTTCTCAGCCGTGCCAAAAAGTGTAGCATCTATGGATAAGCAATATGGACTAACAGTAACAGTAGTACACCAGTTCTTCCTAAAAAAGTGGCTTGTTAATGTTTGTTGACCGCTTGTACGCAGCGCGTAGACTAGACAGTAGCAGTGTGAGGCAGGTCATGTGGGCTCAAAGGTGTCTTAAGAAGCTGCAAGGTAAAGGTAACGTCACATGTGCATGGCTAGGGCTAATCAAGCAAATGCTACAATGATCATATAACTTAGTGTCTACTCTACTACTACCTGATTTGTACTAGTGATGTATGTTAGTATTAACTCATTTTTCAACCTTGCTACTGATCAATAGGGGGGAGGTGTATATGTCGCCTAATAAATGTGTAATGTTTTCTAGGCGCACTACCGACCACCATTGCTGGGGCCAGCGAAGGCGACGCCGAGGGCGAGGATGCGGCAGTTGCAGATAGCAACGGAGGGGGAGTGGCAGCACCAGTGGCAGGCGGTGGTAAGTTAGATTCATAATCTTTAACTATTGTTGAACTTGACAGCACACTCACTGCAAAGGTGTACTGTATGTATATGTATATTGTACAGTTGTGAATTAGGGCCCCATTAGGATGGTGGGCGTATTGCCCCCGCCGGGCCGGCTGGAATTCACTGCCGTCACCGCAGGGGCAAACCTCCCGCCATCCCTGTAGAAAATATTCAGACATGTCCAGGCGGAAAAGGGTTCAATATGGCGGTGGTGTCTCTCTCACCACACCGGCAGCCATATAATCTGCATTTTGGAATGCCTTTGCGTGGCGGCATTGGCGTCTGCCACGGAAAGGCATGCACACATTGCAGAGTATGCTTGGGGGCCCCCATGGAGGGTACCTACCGATGCTATGGTACCCCCCCGACTTTCAAAGCAAAACGTGACAGGCTCCGTGCGAGGCCCGTCATGTTGTGCTTGGAAAAGCAGCACAACATTTTAGCATTGCTTTCAGCAAAGCCAACCAGAATTTAAATTTAAAAAACCAGGGTGCGCCCGCCACTGTGCCGGGCGCATCATCCTAATTAATTGTCCCCACGGGACCCCCACCCTTTTTAGCAGTTGGATGGCGGGCGGACAAAGTCCGCCCGCTATCCGATGTCGTAAGTAAGTATGAGTTCTTGGGGACGTTTGAAGAGTGAACTAGAAGACTAGAATTCCCTTTAATTGGTATAGGACTAGGAGCCGGAGTATTGAGTAACCAATGTCCTCATCTATCTGATTTCAACTCCGCTTTGAAAGTTTTATGGAGAAGAGCACCTGGTGCACTGTTCAACTAAAAAGTGTAAGACAGGTGGAAGGAAGAAGGACGGGCGACATTTAAAATGTTATGTACTACTGTGCTTTATTTTATAGTGCTACTCTACCATGCCACTATGTGTATAAATAATTACCTT
Source organism: Triturus cristatus (assembly GCF_964204655.1). Classification (NCBI taxonomy): domain Eukaryota; kingdom Metazoa; phylum Chordata; class Amphibia; order Caudata; family Salamandridae; genus Triturus; species Triturus cristatus. Next base: position 1,843,763,616 of record NC_140590.1, read on the forward strand.
GTCCTACTGTTTTATTAAGACTATACTTTACAATTGTCTTGTTTTTTTCTTTTTGATACACAGCAACTCCGAAACTCAACCGTAAGGAGTTGGCCGCCAAGGCACGGCGCCGGAAGCTGGAGGCAATCCAGCAGGAATACCGGCGGCTGGTGGTCCTAGCCGAGGAGGAGGAGGAGGCTGCTGCAGCTATTGAAGCCTCCTCCAGTGCCCCGGGCCCCAGCCACCGCCCTCCAGCGGTACGGCGCCACCGCCGGACGGCTGCCCGCCGCCACCGTGTCATCTCCGGTGCCCCCCCCACTGTGGCTGCAACTGCCGCGGCCTTAGACGCCGCATCGCCCATTTAGAGGACCAGATGCGTGTCCTCCTCCAGTCCCGCCCCACATGTTAGTCCCTGTCACTGCCCCTTTTTTAATTCCTGTTCGTTCTTCACTCGTTTGGGCGTTCTCTACTTCTATGGACAGTCGTTGGGGTTAGGGAGGTGGGTGGGTCAGCTTTTGTGGGTTTAGTTTATTTGTTAGGGTCAATTAAATATATTTTTCTATGTTACATGCAATGTTGTTAATGTTTTGTAGGTGGGGTAACTGTTTTACATCACACTGTTTCCTTGCTGGTGCATGGCCGCCCATAGCGTGTGTTTGATTTCAATAATTTGCTGACTGTATAAGACACAAACAGATAGATGCGACACACCTCACTCATTGACTGGTCCTACTATGCATTCTTTGGAGTGGTGTTTGAAACTGAAATCATTGACAACATGTCCATTATTAATTCTGCCTCCCCCAAACTTCTCTCTTACCGGTGCTTGATGTTTATGTCCAACTGTGGCACAGCACTGGCTGCATGGTGAAGATGGTTTCCTTTTTCATACATGCCATGATTGGGGTGGTGGTGGTGGCAGTATAGTAGTAGTAGTATACACTGGCAGGGTGGCAGCATTTCCAAAAAAAGAAAAGGAGATAGTCAATCGCCTTTGAGAGACTGTTAGAGGAGTAGTTGAATGAAGTACATCACAGAATTTACCGAGCAACAATTATATGCTCAAATATTTGACAAAAAAACTGAATGCTGGTTATTATGAGGATAGCCTACTAGACAGAGTTACAAACTATAGTTTTGTCGACTCGAGTCACTTGACTATGCCTACAGTCTAACAGTTAGTGCTGTATATGAGGAATGACAACAAACAAATCCAATCAATGCCGGCAATTCATGCTGAGGTATATGTTCCTTTGTTAAATAAAATAACCTCTGAAATATCCTACTCATGGGTGGGCAAGCAGAAGAAGATCATCGCTCTGCATTGAAATTGAAGTAGTGTTGCTTTCACCACATCCGCCCCAGCAAGTGTGTGATTAAGTATTGGTGTACATTTAATTTAGTTACACCTCGACAATAAGTCACACAGCCCGGGGGAAGAGGGTTAGGGTCCGTTGATTGGATGGGAAGGGGGATTTTGGGAAAGGTTTGACATAGAAAAACAGTATGCATACATAGACAAACAAACGACAATCATTGAAGACTACCATACCATATCCATTCCATATGTTAAGGGAGAAAAAGGCAATGCATGCATGATGATGAGACCCGGATTACATACACTTCTATTTCTTGTTCTGTTCCGGCCTTAATACTTTAACAGATAGCAAATAGAAATTTTAAATATTGGTAGTGAAGAATCGTAAACACAGAGCAAACGTAATGATGATTGATAATAACAACTCCAAGAACACACTGTTGTAAAGAATGTACACAAGATATTAATCAAATTATTTAAAAGAAGTGAAAAGTGGATACTGTTACTGTCTTATCCTGGTCAAAAATGTGGACTGGTTTTTTGCATCTCGGCATTCCTCTTGCTCCTCTCGTCCATCAATCTTGGGTGTGTCGCCTCGCCACTCGCCACTGCCCGGCTGGAATAAAAAGGTGATTGATTGGTAAGGTAATTAATATGCATTGTAATGTTTTACAAAGTTTTGGACAAGGCCCGGCCTGTAATTTTAGATTGAAAACCAAAGGGGATATTCAGAAAGAAAGTGAAAACAAATGCACAAGTGATGGTGTAGTGCAACAAGAACACTTTCCGAGGTGGCATGTATGCATATGCATCATCTCTACTGTAGTCTGTTTCCAGCATAGACCTTCAACAGTAACAGGAGAGATCAGGCCCACAGTGCTTACCATTAGCACATCCTACGTTAACACTTTAGAGTCCTTTTTTTTTCTCTCAAAGAGTTGGACAAACGCAAAGCACATTATCCATTCCAAACATAGCATTTTACAGTTAAAGTTAGTAAAATCAATGCACTGCAGTCATCCCACCGCTACACTCTATTCAACTTCTACACAGACATTTGGGTGTGCTGTGGTTGTTGTTGACGTGTTTACCTTTAGGCTTTTCCGTTGTATGCCACTCATGAAACATCCTCCTGACTTCATCATCAGCTCTGATACTTCTACTGACTGACTGGAGATCGGCCTGCAGTACAAGTGTAATTTTTATGACACAACAAGAGTAGAAATATAAATATTACTGACTTGAGTCATTCTTTATTGTGTACAGAAAGATAGATTACCACTAGTACACTTTGACATCACTTTGTGCACAACAAACAACGCAAACACAAAGACCAATAGCTCAGAGTCAGGTGTCCAATGCATGCCATTAATTGTCATCATTCATTACCTGTTCCTACTCATCTTAAGTTAACGGGCCGTCTCTTTCGCCATCATCATGATGGACGGTGCTGTTAAGTCACAGTCATTTGCATTGCACAGATTGAGTGAGTCCCCTTCCTGTATTGAATTAAAAGCAATGTATCACCAAGATGCAGGAGAAGTACACATTTCTTGTTTGCAAGAAGGGGAAAATTAGTAATTACTAGTGTGTTCTGTAGAAAGTTGATTAGTGGCAGTGCACAATTACATCAATTCATGCGCAACACACACCACAAAATCTACATCATTCAGTCTGCCATTCTGCGGCCAATGCATGGCATCAATCATTACCTGTTGCATCTCATCTCGTTAACGCTGCAGGCCGTCTCTTTCGCCATCATCATGATGGACGGTGCTGTTAAGTCACAGTCATTTGCATTGCGCAGATTGAGTGAGTCCCCTTCCTGTATTGAATTAAAAGCAATGTATCACCAAGATGCAGGAGAAGTACACATTTCTTGTTTGCAAGAAGGGGAAAATTAGTGTGTTCTGTAGAATGTTGATTAGTGGCAGTGCACAATTACATCAATTCATTCATGCGCAACACACACAACAAAATCTACATCATTCAGTCTGCTATTCTGCGGCCAATGCATGGCATCAATCATTACCTGTTCCATCTCATCTTGTTAACGTTGCAGGCCGTCTCTTTCGCCATCATCATGATGGACAGTGCTGTTAAGTCACAGTCATTTGCATTGCGCAGATTGAGTGAGTCCCCTTCCTGTATTGAATTAAAAGCAATGTATCACCAAGATGCAGGAGAAGTACACATTTCTTGTTTGCAAGAAGGGGAAAATTAGTGTGTTCTGTAGAATGTTGATTAGTGGCAGTGCACAATTACATCAATTCATTCATGCGCAACACACACAACAAAATCTACATCATTCAGTCTGCTATTCTGCGGCCAATGCATGGCATCAATCATTACCTGTTCCATCTCATCTTGTGGAGAAGTGTGGCTCAGGGGTTAGAGGCGGCAGACCCGGAAGCTGAGATCGGTCCTGGACCAGGGTTCAATTCCCCGCCTCGGCGGGTCTTGGGCTAAAAATTCCACGGACTCGATAATTCTCGCCCCGGTGCCTCCTCGACTCACGGGTTCACACTCTGCGACTCTGGGCAATAGCTTGCTTAATCTCCACAACGGCCCCTCGCGGCGGGATGCCTGACTTTCACCTTGTGGATACCCTGCTATCTCACAGGGGAATACCAGGACGGGTTCCCTAAGCAAGCGCCGGGAAACCCACTGCGGGTAGCTGTGCGCTATATAAGCTCAACTACATTTACATTTACATTTACATTCCTGTATTGAATTAAAAGCAATGTATCACCAAGATGCAGGAGAAGTACACATTTCTTGTTTGCAAGAAGGGGAAAATTAGTGTGTTCTGTAGAATGTTGATTAGTGGCAGTGCACAATTACATCAATTCATTCATGCGCAACACACACAACAAAATCTACATCATTCAGTCTGCTATTCTGCGGCCAATGCATGGCATCAATCATTACCTGTTCCATCTCATCTTGTTAACGTTGCAGGCCGTCTCTTTCGCCATCATCATGATGGACGGTGCTGTTAAGTCACAGTCATTTGCATTGCGCAGATTGAGTGAGTCCCCTTCCTGTATTGAATTAAAAGCAATGTATCACCAAGATGCAGGAGAAGTACACATTTCTTGTTTGCAAGAAGGGGAAAATTAGTGTGTTCTGTAGAATGTTGATTAGTGGCAGTGCACAATTACATCAATTCATTCATGCGCAACACACACAACAAAATCTACATCATTCAGTCTGCTATTCTGCGGCCAATGCATGGCATCAATCATTACCTGTTCCATCTCATCTTGTTAACGTTGCAGGCCGTCTCTTTCGCCATCATCATGATGGACGGTGCTGTTAAGTCACAGTCATTTGCATTGCGCAGATTGAGTGAGTCCCCTTCCTGTATTGAATTAAAAGCAATGTATCACCAAGATGCAGGAGAAGTACACATTTCTTGTTTGCAAGAAGGGGAAAATTAGTGTGTTCTGTAGAATGTTGATTAGTGGCAGTGCACAATTACATCAATTCATTCATGCGCAACACACACAACAAAATCTACATCATTCAGTCTGCTATTCTGCGGCCAATGCATGGCATCAATCATTACCTGTTCCATCTCATCTTGTTAACGTTGCAGGCCGTCTCTTTCGCCATCATCATGATGGACGGTGCTGTTAAGTCACAGTCATTTGCATTGCGCAGATTGAGTGAGTCCCCTTCCTGTATTGAATTAAAAGCAATGTATCACCAAGATGCAGGAGAAGTACACATTTCTTGTTTGCAAGAAGGGGAAAATTAGTGTGTTCTGTAGAATGTTGATTAGTGGCAGTGCACAATTACATCAATTCATTCATGCGCAACACACACAACAAAATCTACATCATTCAGTCTGCTATTCTGCGGCCAATGCATGGCATCAATCATTACCTGTTCCATCTCATCTTGTTAACGTTGCAGGCCGTCTCTTTCGCCATCATCATGATGGACGGTGCTGTTAAGTCACAGTCATTTGCATTGCGCAGATTGAGTGAGTCCCCTTCCTGTATTGAATTAAAAGCAATGTATCACCAAGATGCAGGAGAAGTACACATTTCTTGTTTGCAAGAAGGGGAAAATTAGTGTGTTCTGTAGAATGTTGATTAGTGGCAGTGCACAATTACATCAATTCATTCATGCGCAACACACACAACAAAATCTACATCATTCAGTCTGCTATTCTGCGGCCAATGCATGGCATCAATCATTACCTGTTCCATCTCATCTTGTTAACGTTGCAGGCCGTCTCTTTCGCCATCATCATGATGGACGGTGCTGTTAAGTCACAGTCATTTGCATTGCGCAGATTGAGTGAGTCCCCTTCCTGTATTGAATTAAAAGCAATGTATCACCAAGATGCAGGAGAAGTACACATTTCTTGTTTGCAAGAAGGGGAAAATTAGTAATTACTAGTGTGTTCTGTAGAAAGTTGATTAGTGGCAGTGCACAATTACATCAATTCATGCGCAACACACACAACAAAATCTACATCATTCAGTCTGCTATTCTGCGGCCAATGCATGGCATCAATCATTACCTGTTGCATCTTATTTTCAGTTAATGGCCAGTCTCTCTCGGCTCTGAAGGAGGATAGCTATAGTAGTCATCTGATTCATGGTCCACTTGTTTTGGAAGGACGAGGAAAGTTTGAATTTGTTGTTACCATCATCCAATCATCATTCATGAGGGAAATGGAATTGAGCAGGAGATGCAGTATGATCGAGCGGAGGAGCTGGATTCTGAGGACTGTAGTGTCAAATGGCAGACACCTGAAACTTGTATCTTAAATTAGAAGAGTAGAAGACGGTGATAATGCATTTGTTGCGATTCACAAGTTTATAACCGGAACGACAGACACATAAACAAAGGGGGGAAAAAGGGAGGAAGACAGTAAGTGCGAGCCTAATTGTCAGGGAAGTATAGCTCGTCCTCAAACTCTGGGGGATCTTCCAGTAGTAGGTAATCATCTGACACAATACTTCCGTCACCTGAGCCGCTGTCCTCATCTTCCTCTGTTGATTCATGCATTGTGTAATTCGGTGGTATGAAGTGCTGATTCATTTTGATCATTGTTAACCTCTCCACGTTTTTGGGAGATAGACTGGTCCTTCTCAAGGTTACAATGGAACCAGCAGCACTGAAAACACGTTCGGAAGAGACACTTGCGACAGGGCAAGCCAGATAGCTTATCGCCAGCCTGCTGAGCTGTGGCCATTCAGACCTTTTCCTATACCAATACTGCACTGGGTTTTGATCAACGTACACCTCTGTTGGGTCGTCCAGATAGGCCTGGACCATCCGCTCAATGTTCAGGGTTGCTGCTGGTAAGCTTTTGTGCTGTTTTTTCTGTGCATCAGCACTGTGCTTAAGGCCCATCTTTACATACCAATCTGATAATGATTGTACTCGGCCGAATGATCCAGTTATTGTTTTTGTAGTCGATGGTGATGGTGAGTGTTGCGATTGTGAGCCAACCGCACTGCCCTCAGCCGACGAAGTTGCACTTGATTCTGCATGGCCTGCTTCAGTATCAGTACTTGTTGTGGGTTGATGTGGCGGGCTTTTAATTAGCAGCCCTTCGTTTTCAAACTTGATGGCTGCTTCAGCTATACAACTTTTGTAGCGGGCAACATCATTGTCGGAAAAAGAATGGAATAGTCCTAATTTTGCACGTGGATCCAGAATTGTGGCACAAATGTAATGTTCTTGTGACAAAATTTTATTTTGTATCCTTACATTTTCTGATAACGCCTGGATAAGCTCTCCACCAAGTCATGGGCTTGCCTTCTGTCCTCTACACCTTTGTAGGATTCAGACACATTATTCAGCTCATGCTCTAGCATTTGCAACAATGGGATAGCTTGGCCCATTGTACAGTCCTCCTTGCTGACTTCACGTGTGAAGACCTCAAAAGGAGACAGCATCTCAGTCAGGCATTGAATTAGGGTCCATTGCTCCCTCTGAAGGGTCATGCCTTTAACACTAGCATCACTGCTTCTGTACCAGACATATTCATTGAGTGACCTCTGCTGTTCGTACAGACGATCAAGCATGTAATACGTTGAGTTCCAACGTGTTGCCACCTCCTGGATGAGTGCCTTGACTGGCATCCTACGCTCACGTTGGAGGATCCTCAGCTGCTTCCTAGCTTTAAAAGAATGGCTGAAATGAGTGCATATTCTTCGGCAGATGGCCAGTAAATTGCTTACTATGGGTTCTTTTTTCAGAAAGTCTTGCACTATAATGTTTATGCAGTGTGCCAAACACGGAACCATGAAATAGGAACCAAGTTCCATGGCCTTAAGTACATTACTGCCATTGTCTGTGGCAACAAAACCAATACCAAGCCCTCTGGGCCGCAGCCATTCCAAAACCTTGGTGCGAAACTCTTCTAAAATGTTTTCAGCCGTATGAGATTTCTCCATGGTGAACATGGCTACAGTTGCATGTTTCCGAGTACCTTCAAAAATCGCAGCTGTGTCAACAACACCTCGTGCAGATAGTTGATCTCTAACCCCCACAAAAGAGATCCAGTGTGCAGTGATGCACATGTAATCTGTGGCTTGGCAACTGGTCCACATGTCTGTTGTCAGGTGGATATTGTGCACAGCACTCTGCTGCAAACCGCGACCAACCAATTCCAGCACATCATGATGTAGTGCCGGAACAGCAATTCTTGCGAAATAGGACCGGCTGGGAACTTTCCATTTCGGGCAGATGGCAGACACAAATTCAAGGAAACCCACCCCTTCCACAAATGAAAAAGGAAGAAGGTCCAGCGCTAACATTTTAGCCAGCTTCGCATTGTACAATCGTGCCGTTGGGTGGTTGCGTTGGAACTGCCCCTCCAACCTAAACATGCTGTCAATGGTAGGCTGGCTTACTTTCCTTAGTGGTGCTGTTTTCATTAACCCACTAAGGCTCAACGACACAGATTGTCTCATTGAGGTACTCGCCGGTCGCCTTGGTGTCTCACCCACACTCTGAGTATGGCTCTTACTGCGGTGCCACTCTGATGTTACTGAGGAGGATGTGGGCGTTACCACTGCAGTGACTGCACTACTGGAGACAGGGCTAGAAATGCCTCCCTGTTCTTCACCTGCCACCACAATAATATCGCTCCCTGATTCCTGACCAACTTCAAAGGGTTTAGTTTTCCTACTTTCTTTTAACTTACGTAGGTGATCCTCCCACACGATATTGGGGTGTATTCTAAGATGACTTGCTTGTCCTCCGGTACCATAGTTTGTACCAAGCTTACCACGCCGAATACCTTGCCGACAAATTGCGCATATAGCAACGTTCTCCTCCTTGGCGCTAACAGAAAAGAAGTCCCAAACTGGGGAGGAGAACTTTCTGGCACTGCTGGATGTGCCACTTTCAACACCAGATGAACTTGAGGGGGTGCTTGAAAATATGTGACCCTGTCCACCTACACTGTGACTTTTACTACCACTTCCTACTGAGATGGTTGAGCTGGATGTAGGTCCCTGCCGGGCCTTGGAAAATATGGCAGCTGGAGGTAGTGGTGGTATAACCTGTGTTGGTGAGATCCGTGCTACATCCCGCTCAGTAGCAGCCTTTCTGGATAGGGTGAGAATGTCGGTCTCCAATCCCTTTGGGGCGGGAGTAATGTGCGTGATGACTGGCTCGTCTTCATCAACATCATCACCCCCCTCTTCTACATCTACCTCCATAACTCTAAGTTTTTCTGGGACCTTCCTTTTCAGAAGCAATGTCTTGTGGCGTACTTCACTCTCACACCGAGCTAGTGGGACCCAAGTGTCATCACGATCATCAGAAGCGGGGCTTGAAGAAGAAGATGATGGACTAAGCCTCCTTTTCCTTGCTGGTGGTCTGGAAGACAATTGATCTTCTGAAACAGTGGTTTGACTTCGCTCCACTTTGTCTGCAGGAAGCTCGATTTCCTGAAATGCCCCTACGTCAGGAGCAACAACTACTACGGTGGGCTGTTGCGGCGGCTGCTGCTGTTCTGGTTGCGGCGGCTGCTGCTGTTCTGGTTGCGGCGGCTGCTGCTGTTCTGGTTGCGGCGGCTGCTGCTGTTCTGGTTGCGGCGGCTGCTGCTGTTCTGGTTGCGGCGGCTGCTGCTGTTCTGATTGCGGCGGCTGCTGCTGTTCTGGTTGCGGCGGCTTGACACTGATATGCTGAGTTTGCGCCTGCGTTGAACTTGATTGTGTACTACTTTGCGGTAATGACATTTCTTCAACATCGCTGCCCGTTAGTAGACTGGCTACCTCTGCGACAGTAAAGCCCTTGGGCCTAGGTTGGTGGGGTTGCTGGACCGCTGTGCTGGTCCCAGCTTGGTGCCCGGACAACGCTTTGGTGCCAAAAAAAACCTTGGCCGGCACACCACCAGTCGTGGTTAATGGCACTTCCTTTTTCTGTTCCTTCTTCTCACCAGCAACTTTCTTGGTACTGGACCTGGTACCTTTCTTTGGGGCCATCTTCTTCCGATGTCAGGCAGGAGGCAGATGCACAACAAGTTCTGGTCACACGTGGGCGTGATGCGCAGCAGGACTTCTGTCTGGCTGGCAGTACAACGGGTAGCCAGGTGATGCCGATGACACCTCCTACTCTGTCTTTTGTGCACCTAAAAGCAAAGAAGACAGGAGAAGAACATCAGTGAAATGTTGCATTTGTTTTTGTGGTTCAGTTACTTAGTACTGTACTAGTGCAAACAAAAGATAGTCTAGCCATTTATGACTTTTTTTTAACTAGAGCTATGTTATACTACTAGTACTGTGTACAGCCACACACTACACTCTCAGGAAGGTGATGTCTAAAAATTCAACAGATCACATAGAAAACACTTGATCAATAAAGCTGTGGCTACCTGCTCTGATCCTAGTGGATGAAAAAGCAGGCCTGTTGGCAGAAAAGGCCAGGCAAGCTTGTAGGCCTAGGCCTCAAAATGGCCACCAGCCACATGGCCAGGCCCAACAACATCAGCAAGGCCACCCCAAAAAACACACTTCCCCAACTCAATCCAATGCCATCCATGCGCTAAATGATGTCTAAATTCAACAGAGCAAACAGAAAACAGTAGATTACTAAAGCTGTGGCTACCTGCTCTGGTAGCAGTGGATGAAAGCAGGCCTGTTGGCAGACAAGGCCAGGCAAGCTTGCAGGCCTAGGCCTCAAAATGGCCACCAGCCACATGGCCAGGCCCAACAACATCAGCAAGGCCACCCCAAAAAACACACTTCCCCAACTCAATCCAATGCCATCCATGCCCTAAATGATGTCTAAATTCAACAGAGCACACAGAAAACAGTAGATTACTAAAGCTGTGGCTACCTGCTCTGGTAGCAGTGGATGAAAGCAGGCCTGTTGGCAGACAAGGCCAGGCAAGCTTGCAGGCCTAGGCCTCAAAATGGCCACCAGCCACATGGCCAGGCCCAACAACATCAGCAAGGCCACCCCAAAAAACACACTTCCCCAACTCAATCCAATGCCATCCATGCCCTAAATGATGTCTAAATTCACCAGAGCAAACAGAAAACAGTAGATTACTAAAGCTATGGCTACCTGCTCTGGTAGCAGTGGATGAAAGCAGGCCTGTTGGCAGACAAGGCCAGGCAAGCTTGCAGGCCTAGGCCTCAAAATGGCCACCAGCCACATGGCCAGGCCCAACAACATCAGCAAGGCCACCCCAAAAAACACACTTCCCCCAACTCAATCCAATGCCATCCATGCCCTAAATGATGTCTAAATTCAACAGAGCACACAGAAAACAGTAGATTACTAAAGCTGTGGCTACCTGCTCTGGTAGCAGTGGATGAAAGCAGGCCTGTTGGCAGACAAGGCCAGGCAAGCTTGCAGGCCTAGGCCTCAAAATGGCCACCAGACACATGGCCAGGCCCAACAACATCAGCAAGGCCACCCCAAAAAACACACTTCCCCAACTCAATCCAATGCCATCCATGCCCTAAATGATGTCTAAATTCAACAGAGCAAACAGAAAACAGTAGATTACTAAAGCTGTGGCTACCTGCTCTGGTAGCAGTGGATGAAAGCAGGCCTGTTGGCAGACAAGGCCAGGCAAGCTTGCAGGCCTAGGCCTCAAAATGGCCACCAGCCACATGGCCAGGCCCAACAACATCAGCAAGGCCACCCCAAAAAACACACTTCCCCAACTCAATCCAATGCCATCCATGCCCTAAATGATGTCTAAATTCACCAGAGCAAACAGAAAACAGTAGATTACTAAAGCTGTGGCTACCTGCTCTGGTAGCAGTGGATGAAAGCAGGCCTGTTGGCAGACAAGGCCAGGCAAGCTTGCAGGCCTAGGCCTCAAAATGGCCACCAGCCACATGGCCAGGCCCAACAACATCAGCAAGGCCACCCCAAAAAACACACTTTCCCAACTCAATCCAATGCCATCCATGCCCTAAATGATGTCTAAATTCACCAGAGCAAACAGAAAACAGTAGATTACTAAAGCTGTGGCTACCTGCTCTGGTAGCAGTGGATGAAAGCAGGCCTGTTGGCAGACAAGGCCAGGCAAGCTTGCAGGCCTAGGCCTCAAAATGGCCACCAGCCACATGGCCAGGCCCAACAACATCAGCAAGGCCACCCCAAAAAACACACTTCCCCAACTCAATCCAATGCCATCCATGCCCTAAATGATGTCTAAATTCACCAGAGCACACAGAAAACAGTAGATTACTAAAGCTGTGGCTACCTGCTCTGGTAGCAGTGGATGAAAGCAGGCCTGTTGGCAGACAAGGCCAGGCAAGCTTGCAGGCCTAGGCCTCAAAATGGCCACCAGCCACATGGCCAGGCCCAACAACATCAGCAAGGCCACCCCAAAAAACACACTTCCCCAACTCAATCCAATGCCATCCATGCCCTAAATGATGTCTAAATTCAACAGAGCACACAGAAAACAGTAGATTACTAAAGCTGTGGCTACCTGCTCTGGTAGCAGTGGATGAAAGCAGGCCTGTTGGCAGACAAGGCCAGGCAAGCTTGCAGGCCTAGGCCTCAAAATGGCCACCAGCCACATGGCCAGGCCCAACAACATCAGCAAGGCCACCCCAAAAAACACACTTCCCCAACTCAATCCAATGCCATCCATGCCCTAAATGATGTCTAAATTCAACAGAGCACACAGAAAACAGTAGATTACTAAAGCTGTGGCTACCTGCTCTGGTAGCAGTGGATGAAAGCAGGCCTGTTGGCAGACAAGGCCAGGCAAGCTTGCAGGCCTAGGCCTCAAAATGGCCACCAGCCACATGGCCAGGCCCAACAACATCAGCAAGGCCACCCCAAAAAACACACTTCCCCAACTCAATCCAATGCCTTCCATGCCCTAAATGTGCTTGAAAATGAAATATATTCAAAAAACAAAAGGAACAGTTGCTTCATCATGCACACACACACCCATGAGGCCATGCCCATGGCTAGCTCGGGCCTACTACTACAACCCACAAAATTTAAAAAAAATTTTAAAAAAAAGGAATGATGATAATTAATTAATTATCAAAAATAAATTGTAGTTACACAACAACTGCAATGCCCACAATCAAACACAACAACCACTTACTTGTAAAATATCCTATTCCAAAAATCCTGAAATCCAATTGCAATGATGCAGCAGACAAAAAGAGTGATCTTTCCAGCTCCAAATCCAAAGGCAGAATGAGCAGGAGATGGACAAAGCACTGGGAGGAGCCTGCTGGACAGGAACAGGAAGTTGGAGATTCTGTGTCACTTCCTCCCTCTCTCCACCTTGTAAAAAAATGACTCCTTGCACAAAAAAGGAAAGCCAAATGTGAATGTAAGGAGTTCTTTTCATCCAAAATCAGTATTTGCAGATGGTTTCATGCTGCTAGAGCCGAAATTCCTCTCCAAATTGTAAATTTTACGTTGTTGAGTTCTCGAGCTTCACATTACTTCCGCCGGCGTGTCGAAAACGATATGATCGCGTTCTCTTCTTTGTCCCTGTCGCGTTGGATATGACGTGTTCGCGGTCTCTTTCTCCTGTTCGCGTTCGATTTCACGTGCCCGCGTCCTCATCCTCTGGCTCGCGATGTAGAATGACATGTTCGAGATCTCAATCTTCTCATACTCGCGCGGTGCATGATCGCGAGAAGAAAGACGTGATCGCGCGACAAATGACGTGATCGCGTGAAAAATGACTTTAATGCGGCCGCGAACTCTCGCGAGACAGCGCAAAATGGCTACCAAAATCCAACATCTCGTGGAGAACGCGACCGGGTCAAGAAAACTTGTCGGAGAACGCAGGGATTCAGGTAAGGCGATCGCGCGCGCGCGAGAATGTATTGTTTTACAGCGCGAGCAAGAAAAAAATTATCGCTAAGCTGCGGAATGCGGAAATTTTGACATTTTCGCGCTTTCCGCGGAACGCGAAAATGCCAAAATATCGCAATTTCCGCGAACGGAACGGAATTTTGGCCCAGGCCTACTGTAAACCAGGAAACTAGTTGTAGATATTTAAATTTTGAGAAAGAGCTTCCTATTTGGGACTTTAACACCTCCCACGGATGAACACTGTCTGAGGAGATGAGATCAGACCAATTCGAGATACCGGCCTTTTTGATAGGCTGCGCAAGGCTATCCTCCAGGCATGCGGGTAGCCCAGGGGAATCCCAAATGGGAGCAAACTCCGAATAGTAACGAATCCCCCACTTTTCCCTGACCCTGCACCACACATTTAAGGCTGTTTTTAATACCTTCAGGCAGACCTTTTTAAAAAACCTCGGAGCCCCAAACTTATAAAGGAAACCCTCTCCTCCACCTTCAAAGATAGTCATTTCCTTCAATATCATTCCCCAATTGGAGTCCCCCGTTGTAGTGAGCAGCGCCCGAAAGTTTTTAAACTGAAATGAAAAGGAATACCAAAGCAAGTCAGGAAGGGCCAGGCCTCCCTTCAGTAGTTTACGTCTTAACTTCTTCCAAGTACCTGGGATTTCGGTGTGTTGATTTTAAAGCCGGAAAGCTGACTGAATGTCTGGAGGTCCTGCATGATGGCTGGCAGTGAGGACAGGGTGTGAGCAATTGAAAAGATGATGTCATCCGCGTATAAGGCAATGAGGTGGTGGTTCAGACCAAATGGGATACCCTGCGCAAGGGGGTTATCTTGAAGTCGCTGAGCCAAAAGCTCCATGTATAAAGCGAAAAGCAATGGGAAAAGGGGGCACCCCTGTCGCGTTCCCTGACCCACTTCAAAGTGCTAGGAAAGTAAGCCACAGAATCGAACAGCTGGCTGATGGGCGCTGTAAATTCTCGCAATCCAGAGACGAAACCGGGGGCCCAACCCGAAGCGCTCCAGAACGGCAAAGAGATACGGCCAATGCACACGGTCGAAAGCCTTTTCTGCATCTATCGCCAATAAAAGGGCTACCTCTTTGGACCGCTGGACCTTGTCAATGAGATGACTGAGGCGTTTGATATTGTCTCCACATTGCTGCCCCGGAATGAAGCCGGACTGGTCCGGATCAACGAGGCCTGGCATGTGGGAGTTCAACCTATGAGCTAAAATACTAGAAAACAGCTTTGCGTCGACATTTAACAAGGAGATCGGCAGGTAGGAGCTACAGAATTCTGGGTCCTTACCTAGCTTGAGGATAACCAAGATTGTTGCCTGTAGCATAGAGGGGGCGAGTGATCCCGAGTCCGCAAACGAGTTGAATAGGCGAGTGAGTTGCGGAGCGAGTTCGACGCAATAGATTTTGTAAAAAAGAGCACCAAAGTCATCCGGCCCAGGGGCCTTTTGTAACTTTAGCCGGGTGATCGCGGAGATAACTTCCTTAATGTGAATGGGCGATTCCAGGGCAGCAGCTTCACCATCAGGCAGGAGCGTTACTACTGCGTCCCCCTGGTACTCGGTTGGGTCAGGTAGCAAGGAGGGGCCAGCTGTATATATTGTGTGGTAAAAGGAATGGAAGGACGAGACTATTCGGGTGTCATCAGTGTGGAGACGATCGGACTCATCACGCAGCGATTTAACCACATATGCTTCTTGCTGGCTGCATAAGCAGTGTGCCAACATACGACCCCTTTTTTGGAGCCAACAAAATACTTGTGTTTCAGGCGGATCACAGCGTGTTCAGCCCGGTTGAGGTCCAAACGGCGTAACTGAAGGCGCACCTTTTCTAGCTGCCACCAAATGCGATGAGCACCCGTGCATTTATGTATGGCCTCCAGTTCTTTAACGGTGGCCTCAAGCTCCTCACATTTTGCCTGCCCTGACTTATTCTCGAAGGCTGCTTTAGCAATGAAGCGGAATATCTACACCATCATTAGTGGCTATACAGTCCATGATGCATCGCCTGCTGTCAGTAACTACACCAGGAGATCGGAGCAGGGAATCATGCAGGCACCAGCGCCGCATGGAGGCTGAAGCTACCGAGGGGGAGCGCAATGCCAGGGTAATGTGCTTCAATGGTAGATTCCGTAACCAGGGCCCAGGCAACTGGAGTAACTAGGAAGTGGTCAAGACGGGCACATGATTTATGTGCGGCTGAGTAGTATGAAAAGTCTATCTCGTTTGGGTGCAAGCAGCGCCAAGCATCCCTCATCCCCACCTCCCGCAACCAATCTCCTCCCTTCGAAGATAGAGAGCCGGTATTGCCTGTGCGTGAGCCAGAACGATCTTGGTCCCCATTCATCATGAGATTATGGTCGCACCCTAGGTCAACCGCATGGTCCGGGGAATGCAATACCTCGGCACAAGCCTCCAGCAAAAACTTCTCTGGGCGATCGTTAGGAAAGTAGATGGAAGCTACAGTACAAGAAGAGGGCCCCACGCAGAGTTACAGTGCTAGGAGGTGCTCCTTGACTTCGAAGACCATCCCCACTATGGAACGCCTAAAGTGTTTGGCCACCAGGACGGCCACTCCTCCCCTCTTACTGGCTGTAGAAGACCAAAATTGGTCCTCACTGAGGAGAAAACCCACCCAAATCCAGAAAAACAAGAGAATTATCAAAAAAGTAACATGACGAAAGTCTGTCAGAGTAAGGAGTGTCCAATGGGACGTGGCCGATACAATGTCCCAACCCAATGTGGGTCCAAGACGCAGCCACCTACCTGTGGGGAGGTTGTCCGAGAGGTCTATAGGCAATCCACGCAATCCCCCGGCACCCCCCTGTGTGCCTATTCTAGGGACATCATTAAAACATTCCATGGAGTGGCTGGACACTCTGACATTTGGAATAGAGTGGCAATGACCACCTCCTGTTTTCTGTCTTTCGTGGCCTGATCGGGCTTCTTGACGGGAGACACCCTTCCCACTCGCTGCAATCCCCCTGGTGCGGCAGAAGCGTGGTGTCTTAGAGCGTTCTCCCTCTTCAGACGGGCCCGCTTCCTCAAGGCCAAGGATCTCCAGCGCATCGGTGAGTGAGCGAATCTACAGCAGCTTTCCCCCGTACCTAAAAATGAGGCGGAAGGGATACCCCCATGAGTAAGGGATATTGTGCTCACAAAGAGGTGTGGTCACCACCTTGAACTCGCGCTTGAGAAGTGTGGAAGCTGCCAAGTCTTGGAATATGGCAGGATTGTGACCGTGGAACTGTATAGACTGGGCCTTCCTCGCCTTCCGGATGATACGTTCCTTTAGTTGAAAATCGTGTACACACACGAGTATGTCGGTTGGTGGTGCTTTGTTACCGCGGGGGAGCCCCACTCTATGGACTCTGTCCATTTGAATGTCTTCCTCTCCGTCGTCGCCCAAGATGTGCTTGAACAGAGCCCCGATGTAGTCTCGGAGGTCATTCTCTTCTTCTTTCCACGGCACGCCTCTAATCCGCACATTGTTCCACCTGGATTGATTTTCCAAATCCTCAGCGCGGGCCTGAAGATCAATGTTCTGTTCTTGTAGGTGCAGCATATCCTGTTGCAAGTGGTGGAGTGGTGCCAACGTCGTGTTCCTCAAGGGTCGCCACTCTTTCACTGCTGTCATCAACATCACGATGCACTTCTTTCAAGTCCACCGCGAGTTGGTTCCTGAGGTCCTGGATGTCATCCTTGATGGCCGTGAAAAGCTCCACCATAAACGCCTTGGTTGCTGCCAAGTCATCACCCTCCATCGCCCCGGGAGCCTTCTCACCCAATGTCGAGGCCTGACCCGGCTGCTTCAGTAGGAGCTTGTTCAGTGACTTCTCCTTCCTCGCACATTCTGCCGCCATGGCACAGATCGGCAGCCGCCGGTATCCCGTAGTCCGCTCAAGCTCTAAACGCTGCAGTAAGTGCTATGGTAAAACTGCACAGCGTAACGGGGTCTCACGTCACCGATTATTCCTCTTCTGTTGCCTCAGAGTGGATTGGGGGCCTGGGGGGATCACGCGTGCTATGTGCTATGTGTACCCCGTCCGCCGACCCACAGACCGGAGAGGTCTCACCTCAACCCCTCCCCGGAGGTAGCCAGGCCCAGGGCACTCCGTCAGTTACTACCCCCGGGGGGCAGCGCAGGGCGCTCCACAGGTGCAGGAGGCCGCAATAGTCCTACTCACCGGGATCATTGAACAGACCCTCACAATGAAGGAACACGCCGTGAAGTACTGGGTATTTTAAGCCCAGCGGTGCAGGGGAACACACCCTATGACTTCGGGGTTCTTCCTGTTTCAGACCTACAGAAACACAGAGTCTTCTGGGTGAAGTCAAAGATCAGTTTATTGGCTGCAGACCAATTACAGGTATCCTAGAAGTACAACAGCGTGTATGTTCTCAGGAGACTGCTGAAAATCACAGAAACGGGCTTCTCCTTAAATACAGAATTTCCTGCCTCAGGCATACATTCCTAGGTTTATGGTATGGTCATTTAAAGTATACATTACAAAACGAAAAGGCAGAGTCATGATGACCATCCCACATTCCAGTTAAGCCAGCCCGTAATTATTTACACAGCAAGGCTCAGATCCCACATCAGATATCGATAGGCCCCAATAAACATGAGCATCTCCTGTTTTGGGAAACAAGTCATAAAGCAGGAACAGTCAGGTGAGAAAGAGATTAGCTGGAGGCTCGTGTAGGATGAAAAGACTTTATGGTGTGTCAAGCCCTGATGCTAATCACAGGTGGCCAGAGGACGGGGAACTCGTGAGACCAGTTTGACCTGGGGCGGCGGAGCCAAGCTGCCCAGGTCACAGAAAAGTCAAAGAAAGGCACATGTGCTCTAAAAGGCCCGTTTTCGCTTCATGCTATATAGCCTATGTGAGGGCAACCATAAGATGGCCACCGATACAAAATGGAACCCACGTAGTGATGTGAAATAGCGTATACACAGTGCATTCATAGCTAAAACGTTACACAAAGCACTTGTACATACCGCATTAACCATTCGCGGTACACTATTACCGAGATAGACAGGGGTAGGGCCCTGCCTCCTATGCGGTCCCAAATTCTAAAGTACGACAGACCCTCCTTTTGCCCTTACATAGGCAATAACTATACTCATTTCAATCCGAGTCTAGGTCAATATTCACGAAGTCATGTAGATGTTGCTGTAGCATCATCCTATTACTTAGCTCGTCCCTCGATACAGGTTTCCTTACACATAATGTAGCACAGAGGCCACATATCGCGGGAGCACACTATACGCACAGACAGAACAGGAAAAGCATGGCTAAGATCATTCCAATGACCATCAGAACTTTCCAACCCCAGGCAGATATCAGTTCCCAGAACCACCCCACCAGTGACCAATCTCCTTTATCCACGTGTATGGACTCAGATATTTTATGCAGTTTGGAGATGGCCTGATAAACTGTTGGAGCGTTGTCTGGTATGAAAATGCAACAACTGGATTGGATAACCTTACATACCCCACCACGGTCTGCAAGTATGACGTCTAGAACCATGCGGTTCTGCAAAGTCATGAGGCGATCCGCTTGGAGCTCAGCTGTCAAATTACCAAGGGCACCAGCCGTAACATTAACAGTGGATTCAACCACACGAGTCAGCTGTCTCAGGTTCCTACTATTAACCATAGGTCCCCAAAACGGCAGGAAACCCAAAAAGAAATCTCCCGCTTCTTGACCGGCAGTATCTTCCTTACTAATCACGCCTCTCACAACTCTGGTCTTGTGATAGTCGGAGGCGGCAGTAAATGTTGGCGGTAGCAGATTTGCAATATAACATGTGCCCGAGAAGTCAGGGGGCAACCATGTATATGCTCGGTCATTGCAGATAAAATATGTACCCTTGGCAGCCAGAAACGCAGGGGAAAACTGCGACGGAAAAGTGTACGTTTCAGTACAGTCACTTCTTCCCATTTGAGCTCTAGGATTCTGACCATTACCTTGCAAACAGAACCGACCTATGTGGGGTACGACCCAGATTGGGGATGAGATTTTCCGTTGTCTTTCACCTAGACTAATACTATACCCCGTCGCGTTCCACCCTACATAAGCTCTCAACTCTTCTTTGGGAATAGATGAGTATGCATCGATATCTCTACTCATATCGGCAACTCCTTTCATTAAAGCTTTATTATTGGTGCTAGGTCTGATGGAACGCGGTTGTCGCGGGGAGTACGCATCTAGTGCATAGAGAAACATGGTCTGGAATGCCCATGACGATCCATTGTAACTATACGGCAGCACCAGATAGGGAATACCCTTATTAATGGTATGTGGCATTAAACCACACACCCAGCAATTGGTTGTATTCATGACTAGTTGGTGCTGGTGCAGGAGCTGAATAAACGAGTTGTCTACAAACTCAGACCGTCTAGCTTGTTCATGTTCAGGCAGAGGGTGAAAAGAGTGTGAGGAGATAGTAGGAGGAGGTATAGGCTGTACAGTGGGGGCAATGGGCTCTTGAGAGGAGAAGAATACAAATCCTACAGTAAACACTACCATACTAAATAATACAAACGGGCATAACAATACAAAACGTTTGCTCCTCATTGTTTTACATATTCTTGCTTTAAAGTTCATTTCCTCAGTGAGTCTCTCCATCTTACAAAACTCCATCCTCTAATCGTGCCGCTCGCGGCGGGTGAGTATCTTCTGCTAAGGAGTACGCCTGTCAGTCCAGGGAACGCCCTAGACCAACCAGAACCGTCGACCTAACGTCTTCGGCCTGTACCCCAAAGTCTTGGCACCGCGACCCTGCGGCTGAACCCGGATGGTGGTTCGAAAAACAAAAATCAAGAAAGTCCTTCAGATGGGAGAGCTCTGGTTATCAAAAAATAAAAAGGTAAAAAGAAAAAGAATATTTATTTGTCCATAGGCCTTGGTCTCAGATTGTAATGGAGACGGCCAGGTACTGTTTGGTCTTGGAACAAGAGTTCAGGCTCTGTGGTGTCCAATCGAATTGACGGTGGCACAGCTTCTTGCAAAATATCGTCACTCTCCTGGTCTGAAGTTGTGCCTTTTATGCGTGCATCACTGAACGGCACAAAACGAGGTACAGTGTCTGTTTCAGAGTCTGCGATACCCTCCTGGACCCACTGGTCATACGGCAGGGGCAAAGGGATCCTCTTCACGTGGGCGCCGTGGATCCAGTTCCTTTTCCCCTTTACTCGAACAGCTGATCTTGTAGACAGTAGCACGAGGTGAGGGCCAATCCAGCGGGGCTCATCGTTGGTTTTCCGCTGAAAGTTTTTCACAAGGACCCACGTGCCAGGTTCGATAGGGTGTCCAGGAGCTTCAGAAGCCGGAGGGAGAGTATCGTGTACCTGTTGGTGTAAAACACGCAGTTTAACCGTCAAATCATACAAGTAATCAAGCAGTACTGGGTGTTCGATTTCACTGAATTTCGTCGGTCTTGGCACACCCCATACATTGGCCGGGCAGCCAAAAACAACCTCATAAGGACTAAGTCCCACTCGTGAGTGCACGGTCATTCTTGTGGATAGGAGTGCTAAAGGCAGAGCGTCAGGCCATTTAAGACCGGTGCTCGCCTGGATTTTGGCCAATTTAAGTTTTAGAGCGCCGTTGTAGCACTCTACTAATCCAGCTGATTGGGGGTGATTTGCAGCGTGGAACTTTTGCTTTATACCTAGTCCCTCACACACATTATTCATCACTTTACCCACAAACTCACTTCCATTATCACTCCACACCATTCTTGGCATTCCAAACCTAGGGAAAAATTCCTTCACAAGGGCTTTGGCTGTGGATAGAGCAGTGTTATCTTTTAGAGGGTAGGCCTCTATCCATTTTGAGAAAGCGCAAACAACCACCAATACATATTTCAGGTTGTTGCATCTTTCCATGTGGATAAAATCCAACTGCAAAACTTCAAATGGATATGATGGAGGCGCAAAATGACCAGCTGGAGTTGGGGTTCCCCTACCAGGGTTGTACTTCAAGCATACCATACAATTCTTGACCACATTCTCTGCACACTTAGGAATTCCAGCATTCTGCCATACTGGAGCCAACAATTTACAGATTCCTTTCGTACTGATGTGTCCCATTCCATGTGCCATAGTAACCACTGGAAGCACATATGCATCAGGCAACAACCATCGCCTATGTTCTGACAAATCAATCCAACAACCATTCTCATCCAACTTACCCATACTTTCTCTCCACTTGCTCAATTCTTTCTCTGTGGCTTCAGCTTGAAGGGACTTCACACTCTCTATTGTGTTTTCACACATTCCAACATCACCAACCCATCTGGCAGGGCCTGCAACATACATTCGAGTCTTTACATCTTTTGCTGTTTCTTTCGCGACTTCATCAGCAAACGCGTTACCACGACCAACATCATCAGTGATTTTCTTGTGCGCACTGCATTTCATAATAGCAACTTGTAACGGTAGGGTCAGCGACTCAAGGAGATCATTCACCAACTTGCCATTCTGAATCTTAGCTCCATGCGAAGTCAGGAACCCACGTTCTTTCCACAATCGCCCAAAATTATGAGCCACGCCAAAGGCGTACTGGCTGTCTGTATATATGTTCACTTTCATTCCTTCAGACAACACGCATGCTCTCGTAAGGGCAATCAATTCTGCTGCTTGAGCCGAATTCTGTGGCACACGCGCAGTTTCAACAATCGTGTGCAAAGTCGTAATAGCATATGCAGCAGTCGTATCACCATTCGGAAGCTTGAAACACGAACCATCCACCCATAAAGTACCATCACACTCAGTTAGGGGAGTATCTTTGAGATCTACTCTCCCTTTCGTCTCTTCTTCTGTTCTGAACAGACAATCATGTTGCTCAATCTCATCTAGGTCTGCTGGGATTGGTAATAGTGTAGCTGGATTCAACGTGTTGCATCTCTTTATGTGTATATGGTTTGCTAACAGTGTCAGCTCATAACCAGATAATCGCGCACTAGTTAAGTGCTGTGTCTTGGTCCTGTTTAACAATGTGTCCACAGCATGCGGAACCATAACAATCAATGTATTATCCATTACTAGGCCAGCAGACTGTCGGATAGACATAGCTGCAGCGGCTGTGGCTCTCAGACAACTTGGCAATGCCCTCGCTACAGGGTCCAAGGTTGACAAAAAATACGCGCATGGACGCGGTCTGTCGCCAAAAGGCTGTGTTAACACTGATAATGCGCAACCATCTTTCTCATGAACATACGATGTAAAAGGCTTGCTGTAGTCAGGGGTACCCAACACAGGAGCTGAACACAATGCTTTACGCAATTCCTAAAAACTCTTCTGACACTCTTCAGACCATGGAATAGGATTCGGTGTGTCTTTGCATGTCAATGCTAACAAAGGTTTTGCCAACAAGGAAAAATTGGGAATCCAATGCCTACAGTATGAAGTAATGCCCAAGAAAGCATGCACTTCTCTCTGTGTTCTTGGCACACTCAACTGTGCAATGGCTTGAATTCTTTCTGGGGTCAGTTTCCTTCCCTCCTTCGATAAGAGATGACCTAAGTAGGTCACTTCTTGTCGACAATATTGCAGCTTTGAGAGAGACACTTTGTGATGGAAGGCAGACAAATGACGCAACAATGACAAGGTAGCGTTTTTGCAAATCTTTTCAGTGTCCGCGGCGATTAGTAAATCGTCGACGTACTGAATGAGGATAGCGCCACTAGGTAAAACCAGTGCATCAAGCTGCGCTTTTAAAGCTTGACTGTATATTGATGGACTTTCACAGTAGCCCTGGGGAGCGCGTTTAAAGCGGAAGCTGCGACCTCCTAAACTAAAGCCAAAAATGTCTCTGCTCTCCTCTGCAATTGGGATGCTAAAGAAAGCATTCTTTAAATCGATCACTGAGAACCATGCAGCGGAGGCTGGAATCATAGTTAACAAGGCAGTTATATCAGGGACAACTGGAAACTGTGGTACAACAATCTTATTAACCTCTCTAAGATCAATCACAAATCTGTAAACAGGTGGCTGTGAAGGGTCCGTTCGTTTTAAGACAGGTAAAACAGGACTATTGCAAACGTTGCCTCTTGTCTCTTCAATCACACCCTTTTTGATCAAATCGCTGACAATTTCTAACAACGCTTTCTGACCTTCATTGGAGATCTTATACTGGGGAATGCGTGGCAATCTGACATTGGCTTTTAAAGTGACCACATATGGCGGTATTTCCAACAGACCCACATCATTGGGACCAGTGGCCCAAAGGGCATCCGGAAGGGATGACAATTCAGGTGGCATTGCATTTTTAGACAAATACATCGGGGAAATCACTTTCTTGCCTAATGTAAGTTGTACTCCTGAGGGAGAACAATATAGCGTCGCATGCAATCTTTTTAGCAAATCTAAGCCTAACAAATTTTCACCACAACCTGTTGTTAGGATGAGGGGTGCTTTTAGCTCACAAGGTCCAACAGAAAGTGACATAGGACTAGAAATCGGGTTCCTAACTGGGGCGCCAGAAAAACCTACTGAGACATTTATTTCGCCAGACAAAGGCGCGCCAGGGAGTTTTGAATGCATGATTGAACTCTTTGCAGCACCAGTATCCAGCAGAAAGGGCTCCGTTACATTTGCTGTAGTTACTTTAACATAAGGTCCGCTCTGATCCACTGGCACTGAAACAACTCCCTCTCTCTGTCTACGGCTGTCCTAGTAATCATCATCTTCTACATTGTCGTCTTCTGCATAATAATCATTATTGTAGTACTGAGCTGTATTACCAGTCGCGTTGGCTTGCTGATCAAAGCTATTTATGGTATTTTGAGGCGGAAGAGGACGCGCGTTCTGGGGAGCATTTCCACGCCCCCTGCCTCTAGGGGCTTGCTGACCA
This sequence comes from Triturus cristatus, assembly GCF_964204655.1. Lineage (NCBI taxonomy): Eukaryota > Metazoa > Chordata > Amphibia > Caudata > Salamandridae > Triturus > Triturus cristatus. Next base: position 1,843,788,088 of record NC_140590.1, read on the forward strand.
CCTCTACCTCTTGCGCCATACGCATTACTGTTACGCTGCATTAATTTAGGGCAACTATATTTAAAATGACCTTCCTCTTTGCAATATGAACATTGGTTGGGGCCTACAGGGATTCGTGGTTGATAATACCCATTCATTTGCTGACTATTCTGAAACTGTTAGGGTTGCTGATAGATACCTTGTGTTTGCCTATAATTATTCTGTCCTGATAGGCCTGCTGCAAGAGGACCTTTGTCTTTAGTTCTTTCGTTTTCTTATCTGTTCTATCCTTCTCATCTTTGTCTCTATTCTCATAATACTGTGCAGTAGCCAGTATTTGCGCTGAAGAGGAAACAGCCCAAGAACTTTCTGAGTCTTTTAATTTCTTACACAACTCGGGAAGTAGATTCTGCACAAATTTATCAACGAATAACCGTTGGCCACCTTCAGTGCTCATGTCTTGACCACTGTGGTCGATAAACGTTTCTTCAAACCTGGTGAAGAAATCAGACACTGTCTCATCTTTCTTCTGCTTGCATGCAGATAGTTTATCCCAATTTACGCGCATCGCAGGCATTATAGTTTTCATGTAGGTAATAATTCTACCAGGGAGCTCTGCTACCAAAGGCTCAGGTTTTGCACCACCAACTTGTCCAGCGTCTGCAGCAACGATATTAGCCCATGTGTCACCCAATTCTGCAGCGTGATCTACATTACCAATGGATCCCCATAAAGGCTGTGGAACCACATTCCCAAACAGCATATCTATGTCGGCCAAATTCATGACACACGACTCTGCAGTTTGGGATAACTCCTTATAATAACCAGTAGGGTTTTTACGGGGGTCAGGCAATGTCTGTTTAAGCGCTATTACTTCAGATCGTTTCCAAGGGTCATGCACCCAAACACGCTGAAAATGTGCTGGGACAGCTGGATTAGCATTCGGATCAGCAGGTCTCCAAACTGGGGGAACCTCACGCATCGGATATTGGCGCGCTTTTACCTCCTTCCCCACAGGGAAATCCTGGTCAAACAATGATTGCTGACAATCGCCATTTCTGAGGGACAGTAAAGTCGCAACTGCTTTATCTACCTTGGGGCCCACAATTACACCTGTTTCGAAATCAAATCGCACTCGACACAATTCCTGTGGGTTTGGGTTTGCACCCTTATCCTCCAATTCCTCACAGAGGAATTCACACATTTTATCAAAGACATACCTCTGTTTTGGGGCATCCCATTGGTGAAAAATGTTAACAACCGATTCCACATCATAGAGTGAAGGGAAACCAATCCACCTACGCGCCAAATGGTCTAACACCTCTTTCTCTTCGGGACCAGGTAGCTGACTGCGCAATTGCTTACGCTGTAAACCAGGTGTCGCACTAGATGACCCAAAGAGAGGCGACATTAAACTAGTAACTACATTAGCCAGTCGTTGTCATGCTGAAGGAGAAGTTGAGGCGAAAACAGGGGGATAGACAGAGGGAAGAAAAACAGATTCAGATACAGGTACCGGGGTAGTGTAAGAAGGAGCGCCAGGGGAAACCGCTGGCGTGCTAGGCAAAGTCGCAGAAAGCGCGGGGGTAACAGGTAGCAAAACTGGCGGCCCTTGAGAGGGCTGCACTGCAGGGATAGGAGCCAGCTGAAGAGGAGCTGGCAGCTGCGGGAAGGCTTGCGGCATATTTACTAGAGGCTGCGCATTTACAAGCTGTGGAGGTGCTGTGGCATTTTGCGCATATGGGGTTGGCGAACTTAACAAATGGGACATTAGGGAATCTTTTTCTTTCTCTTTTGTCTCATCTTGCACAAGGGGTGACAAAACAGGGTAACATTTATCAATCCCTAGTTTGCGCTGCCTATGTAACTGTTCCTTCATTTGTTCCTCCTCATTATCTTTAAATTGCACAGCTGCTTGCATCACTGACATACCTCTCTCTCTCTTATTTCTTTTCGCTAGCTTAATTTCCTTCTGTTTGGCTTCCTTTTGCCATAGGCGGAAAGAATCAAACATCGCCGGCCGGGCTTTCTTTTTAAACAATTTAACTTCCAAATTATCTAAGATATCTGTATCGAAACTACCATTTTGGGGCCATTTTAAAACACCGTCCTTTCTAGTATATCGGATCCATATTTCATTATATGCAATGGGGCCCACGCCATGTTTTACATAAAGCTCATAAGTAGGAGTTCCAATTGGAGGAACCGGACATGAATCCTCTAACTGGAAATCCCTTCCACAACCCAAACAAAACAATCTACAAAATACACTAGAACCAGGCATCTTCGCTCACTAGTCTAGTTTCAAACGTCAAAGGATTATCGAATACGATAGTCTCGTGAATACACGAGTCCTCTGGCTTTGGGACTTGCAAGCACCAAATCAAAATGATCCCGAAGGATACCAAATTCAAACTAGGAGACGCTCCACTTATACTTAACTGAATATTGATGATCAATGGCATCACCAGAAGACTCTCTCGATTGTTTCGCTCTACCAAAAAATCGTCAAGGGTCCAAAACAGGGCGATTAATCAGGGCAGCAGTCCTTCGTAGCCGTCGGGACGCGGAGAACCTCGCAGAAAAGACTTTTGGACCACGTCGACATGCAGGGGTCGATGAAGTGGCGGCCTTCCTCCAGAATTTCCACACGAAGCTCCTCACGAACCTCTGGCTTGGACCGGTACCGCTGAAATCGCCCCACATTGGGCGCCAACTGAAGTACTGGGTATTTTAAGCCCAGCGGTGCAGGGGAACACACCCTATGACTTCGGGGTTCTTCCTGTTTCAGACCTACAGAAACACAGAGTCTTCTGGGTGAAGTCAAAGATCAGTTTATTGGCTGCAGACCAATTACAGGTATCCTAGAAGTACAACAGCGTGTATGTTCTCAGGAGACTGCTGAAAATCACAGAAACGGGCTTCTCCTTAAATACAGAATTTCCTGCCTCAGGCATACATTCCTAGGTTTATGGTATGGTCATTTAAAGTATACATTACAAAACGAAAAGGCAGAGTCATGATGACCATCCCACATTCCAGTTAAGCCAGCCCGTAATTATTTACAAAGCAAGGCTCAGATCCCACATCAGATATCGATAGGCCCCAATAAACATGAGCATCTCCTGTTTTGGGAAACAAGCCATAAAGCAGGAACAGTCAGGTGAGAAAGAGATTAGCTGGAGGCTCGTGTAGGATGAAAAGACTTTATGGTGTGTCAAGCCCTGATGCTAATCACAGGTGGCCAGAGGACGGGGAACTCATGAGACCAGTTTTACCTGGGGCGGCGGAGCCAAGCTGCCCAGGTCACAGAAAAGTCATAGAAAGGCACATGTGCTCTAAAAGGCCCGTTTTCGCTTCATGCTATATAGCCTATGTGAGGGCAACCATAAGATGGCCACCGATACAAAATGGAACCCACGTAGTGATGTGAAATAGCGTATACACAGTGCATTCATAGCTAAAACGTTACACAAAGCACTTGTACATACCTCATTAACCATTCGCGGTACACTATTACCGAGATAGACAGGGGTAGGGCCCTGCCTCCTACGCGGTCCCAAATTCTAAAGTACGACAGCCGCTCAGACAGCTGGCCTATGTTTCCAAGTGCTGGGCCTGTTGCGCCGCATCCTCCCTCTGCTTCCTGACTCGACCTGGAAAACATTCACACAGGCTCTTGTTTTAGGCTGCTTGGATTACTGCAACGGCCTGCTGTCCTCTGCTAATGAGGCCGCTTTTGACAGATTGCAGGTTGTCCAGAAAACTGCGGCACGCCTGATTGTCAATGCCCCTCCAAGGACTGCTTCCCGTCCTTTGCTTTATAAGCTACATTGGCTCCCTATACGGGAGCGTGTGAAGTTCAAAGTTTGTTGTATTGTACACAAGGCTTTGGTCAATTCTGGCCCCACCTACCTTGTGGACAAATTCACTCCTTATAAGGTCTCTCCGTTCTGAATCCAAATTCCTACTTGAGGCTCCAAGAGTTAAAAGGGCCCACCTGGGGGGCAAGTCCCTTTCTTACCTGGGCCCTCGTCATTGGAATTCTCTCCCTCTACAGCTGAGGCAGTGTACGGACCATCTTCTCTTCAGGAAGCAGCTTAAGACTTTTCTTTTCTGTTTCTAGTCTATAGCGGACTGCTGTCTCAATTGCCCGTCCAAGCGCAGAGATACCCCTTCGGGGGTCGATTCTGGCGCTTAATAAATAAATAAATAAATGCTACTCCGCCGCGACGGAGCCTGAGAGGCCTCCGGGCCTCCCCAGACAATCATTGGTTGAAGGCTCCTTCACCATGTGGCACCCGGGCCCACGCCGTGTCATGCAGAGTGGCAGGGCAGTCGACATAGCACTCCCCACGGGGCAACATCTCTGGGGGTCACTGTAATTGCCGGTCCGCGGTCTGTACCTTTCACTCAAGGACCACTAAATAATCACACAGTCTGCCGAGCTGCGGACCGCTTGGCCTCACACTGGGCCTTCCACACCGACACGGGCCGTTTCAAGCAGTGCAACCCCTGGGACAGCAAAGCAGGGGAGGCCATGCCGATCAGCCACGTCCTTACCAGGCAGGACTCAAGAGGCTCCATGCTGATCCCTCCGCCCGGCGAGTCAAAGGTACCTGCTCAGACTGTAGCCTGAGTCAGCACCTCAGGGCCGTTAGCAGCCGGTTGGAGCCGCAGACTGCTCTGTACTCCCCGGCTGACACCGGGTGCTCTGCCGCCCACGGCCTTTACCAGGATCTTGCTTGCTGCCTCCAGCGGCTGTCCGTGACTCCAGCCACTCGAACACCTCTCGGCGGTGCCTTCTCACATCTTCTCTCCCGGCCGCCACCATTGCCGCCCATGAGGCTGCCGAGGCCCACACTGTCCTAGCGCTCCAGGGCTGCCATATTTACAAGAGCACTATGCATCCCAGGGGAGCTCCGCAGTATGTCTGCGCCTCCTTCGACATTTACACGGTTCGATGACCCCAGGGAACAGGCCATAGAACAAAGCAAAATATCGGCGGTGCTGGAGGGACACAATCCTGCGTCCTACCGCGCCGCCATCTTGCACACGCCCCCCAGGTCAAACAATTTTTGACCAAAATGATCAACCACAATTTTCTCTCCCCTCATCTTGCTATTCTCACTTCCAAAATCATCCTCCAAATCGTCTTTATAATTTAAAACCTAAAATATATTCATCTAAGTCAGTATTATCTGCAGTGAAATCCTGCCCATCATTGCTGTTGCCATGAACACCCAATCTCTGTGAGCTGCTTGTGACTTCATTTCATTCAGCAGTGAATTCTAAATGCTTTCTTTTGCTTTTACATTTACCTCCTTGGCCTCTTTGAACCCTTTATTCATTTTCTGACACTGAAAAATACTCCTCAATATCACAAGGTCTCTTCATACCTGACATGACTGTCTTCACAGTCTCTTGAATAAGGTTCTTTGATCTCCTCAGATAAAATATTCTTAACCAAGGTCCCTGACTCTCCAACATTCACCTCTTTCTCGGACATTTTACCCAAATGCATCCAAATGAAAAAAACAAGAAACTGTTTCCCCTCCTTCACCACAGCTGTTCTAATTCCTGTCACATGCAACTTCCATGATTTGAAATGCTAATGAACTTACGAAGCTCTTCCGCTTACATAAGTAAATATGACATTTCTAATGTATTCTCCCGTCACCCGTACGTAACAACGCAGGTCACACGCACTGGCCGATCCCAAATGCCCAATCTCACTGCTGGCGAGCTGCAAGCTCCCTGCCACGGAGCTCCTGTCTCTAAAATGGCGGGCCGCACAGCACACCAGTCTCGAGCTGCCGCGTTCGCATCCAGCATTCTAACCTCGCACACCAGGAAACGGTACGCGCAGACTTGAAAACAAACCTACCGCCTGCCACAAATTCCACTTTACTCGCTAAACCCCTTTAAAGATCCTAAATCCCACTTCAGAAACTTGCACTCGCTATGTATTTTAAACACACATTTACCTGCTATTTCTATTATTTTTTAAAAAACAAATGGCATATTAAAACATAGTATACAATAAACACACAAAAATCAACAATGTTTTAGCCCGTAAATTGGACTCATTTCCACAAATCAAACTTCATGCACACATACCTTGATAAAAACATAATAATTAAATATTTAAAAAGTACTTAACTGCCCCTACAGCAAACAAAAGAGCAAGATGATGGCGTACGTCAGGATCTTATGAAACATCAATGTACTTTTCAATTGTTTGGTGTTAAGGTTCTACTCTAGAGTTGTTTTAAGTGATGCTCAGAAGTGACGATTGAAAGTATTATGCTTAATGATAGGCTCCTGTCTTGCCATAAAATCCATTTACATATGCTAGGAATCTGAATTACTGGCATGCGTAAATAAAGCATAATTAAGAATCAGTTCCTTAATCCCTAAGAGTACTATTCATGCCAATCCATGCTGTTGTAGTCGTTAATATCTATCTACACATAATCTACACATGCATACACACACATGCGCCAAGACATGCACATATAGACACAGATGTAATTGATTATATCATTTTATGACACCACAGGAGAAAGCACATCAACAATGATACAATCAATGAAATTACTGAATCTACAAGTTATGGCTCTTTCTCTACTGATTGAGAGAGAATATTTGTTGAAAATGGACCTTCAGTCTTTCAATCAATAATAATGTATTATGAGACTATGCATTGCTAGTGAGTATAGTTGAGCCATCTTTACTATTGAGAATCCAAGATAAAATTAGATATTCCTTCTTCAATGACATGGTTGGTAATGTCGCATACCACATCACCACTGACATCAGCAGTGCCTTCACTGAACCAACAAAAAAAAATTATTTTCTGCATGCATTTGCTGACAGTGGGCAAAGAAGAAATGTTTCTGTTTTTATTTCCTTTGTAGGAAATGTTTAAAATAACTTAATCCCAGATTATTGTCAACTTCACTTTTCAAAGCAATATATCTTTTATCAATGCAGCTTTAACTTCCCATCATTGGATGTTTCTTTCTCAATGTCAGATATCCTTGCTAAAACCTAGGCTTTATGCATGGAAAAAGAAATGTAAGACCTGATGCAGTTGTGCAAAAAGGTCTTTTTGGTCTTCAGTTAGTTATATTCTGGACTGTCAGGCTTTGTAAGATGTAACCTCATTACCTGATTAAATGGAAGAGATGTGGCCAGGAAACTCAGTCCTGAAAGTTAACTGAGCAAGTCAAGATCTTGATATTGTTATCCAGATAAACCAGAAGAACCCATAAAGAAAGTGTGGAAGGAATGTTTTAAAATGAAACTGTCAGACATCTTGGATTAAGTTCAGTGACAGGACTAGAAGAGCCCCATGTTTTACAGGCTCGAAGCAACTCGATACAGTAGAAACTGAATCTTGGTTATTCTAAAACGCTTTCCATAGCACATAAACGTTCTTTCCTAACCAACAAACCAGGATCATATCTCTCATGAGGTCACATCCCTCTGGCACAATGTTGGGGCCCTGGATAAATTCCACGAATCCTTATTGTAGTCAAACACTATCAACAAATTATCTTGCAAACATTTGAAAAATGGATATATCTCACAGATGAGGCTATTCTCAGCAATGCAGTTTGCCAGATGTGTTTCTGTAATCTCTTTATAAACTTCTGTTTTCCCTTTAAACTGAAATGTGAGTTAGAGTGTCACAAGTGTGGATTCCAAAGCATTATATGCTGGTGAAAAACCATGTGTTGGAACAATGGTGACAAAATGATTGAAAGATTGATGTCTTTCGGGTCCAAACCACTTTGTTCATAGTATGTGTGGTCCATTGGCTTGTTTGGAAATACTGACTTAATTGCTTTTCATGATGGTCAAATTTACTCTGGGGAGAGCATTGTTGTACAATTGATGAAGCCCCATAATTTATCTTGCTTGTGAATCCAAGGTAATAAACACTAGAGTGACCTCTGGATTTTGCAAGATTGTTTTAGGATCAATAAATGAATGTGATTGTCCTATTTACAAATCACCCTTTAACAGTACTAAATTACTATATTTCTACTAAATAGCCTAGATGTAAATATTTCAATAAACTACTTAGGATGTGTATATTAAGTCTGCTGCTTCCATGGCACATTTTCTTTTATCGCCCTCCTCTAAATCAGAACTCTGGTGTTTCTTTCCATTTGTGAATTTTTATTGTTCCCAAAATGTCTATATATTAATGGAACAGTTTTTTTTCAACAATGTTAATTTTTCCTTTCAGCTAATACAAATGCTGTTTTTGACTGGCACTCCTTTGAACCATACAATGTTTTAGTGCCCTTTTAACATCTTTGTTCCTTAGTGTGTAGATTAAAGGATTCAACAGTGGAATAAAAGTTGTGTATAGAACAGAAAACAGCTTGTCTTGGTATTGTTGATGGGGCATGATAGGCAACATGTATATGCACAAGACAGTCCCATAGAATATATTGACAGTGATAAGGTGGGAAGCGCAGGTGGAAAAGGTCTTCCATCTTCCAGAGGGGGAGCGAGTCGCTATTATCGTGGAGATTATGTACATGTACAACGTGAGAGTTAAAAGAAAGGGGAGAAATCCAATAAACACTCCCTCGACATAGATGAGAATTTCCATTACCAGTGTGTCATCACATTAAAGTTTAATAAGAGCTCTCAGATCACAAAAGAAATGATTTGTTGTATTAGACTTAAAGAATGAGAGCCTACACACTAATTCAAGAGTGCCAATGAAATTGAGTGCCCAAGAAATGGCTCCAAGGTCACCATGTATCGCAGTGGATCGCAGATTGCAACAAAACAGAAAAAGCCACGGCTGCTGGTAGCTAAAATTCAGCACTTATGAATGAGAAGACAACATATAACTGGGTCATACACCCACTGAATGATATAGTGGTATGCTTTCCCAGGAAGGTTGTTAACAACTTTGGTGATGAGACTGAGGTGAAAGAAATGTCAATCAGTGGCATGTTCATCAAGAAAAAATACATTGGTGAGTGTAGGTGAGAATCCACATATATTACTGATCCAATGGCCAGATTTGTAAGCTGAGTACATATATAAACAAGTGAAAACATTACAAAAAATAACTTTTGAAATCGTGAAGAACTTGAGAATTTAATTAAAACAAATTCATCCACAATTGTTTGGTTTTCATGTCCTTGAAGTGCTGCAGCTATCATAGTCTATAAAGAGAAAGAGATACATTTGAAAATGTTAAATACATTTAGTAAATGCAGGATTAACAAATATGTATATAGGCAGGCTGAATTGCACCATATAATAAACACTCACTGCAATATTTGAGTTGGGTTCAACCAGACACACAATTTTTTATGTCTAGTTAAATATATTCTAAACATACTTCATCAAACACCTTGGTAACCACAGCCAAGGGAATCGAACGAGCAGTGGCTAAATCAATGGATCCAATCAGCTGCTGAGTAAGCTCCTGTCTTTGCGGCTTTGATTGAAAACCCTTCTGATCTGAATGGATTGGCTTGTGAAAACCTTATAATCTGTGTTCAACAGGGATATTGGGTGATACAAGTCAGCCTTCCTGGGATCCTTGACCCTTTTTAATGTTAAAACAATCGTAGCTTCCTTCCATGATGCAGGAATCTGCGCCTTCCCCTGGTATATTTCCCCAACCATTTGATTGCATCCTCCAGGTAAAGCCTTGCGGGGCAGTTCTCTTTAGCTTGCAGTTCCTTCCAGAGGAGAGCGTTGAGTGTTTTTGCTTCTCTGCTGCTTATTTTGTGCCAGCTTTTTAAATATACCTCTTTGCGTGCCAGCTCGTCCTTCGCGAGCCTAAATTCAAGCCTCATCTGGGCAGGTGATGTGTACCTCGGAAAGCCTAAAATAATGCGCAGTGCTCTTGCTACTGTACCATCAACCTTTTCAGTGTCCCTTCCTCTCACCGCTTCACTGCGGTAAGTGATACATGGAATCAGTTTTGCCTGAATCACCTTTACTAGGGGGAGGAGGCTTGAACCAGTGATCTTGATTTTTAGGTTTCTTAGCGATACAGCGGACATTAATCCTCTCTTTTTTTTGGCCTCGGATTGTGGCTTAAATCTGCCCCTGGAATCCTAAATGACCCCCAAGTATCTATATTCACCTACAACATCCAGCTTCCTTGAGTCCAAGAACCAATTGTTTGTTATTCTCATTTTGTGAGTGCTGATTCACATGACTTTATATTTTTCTTGGTTCATTCTGAGCTTGTTTGTTCTAGAGTATCGCGATGTGATGTCCAGCAGCCACTGCAGGTCTATCGGGGTCCAGCTAATGAGCACCAGATCATCCGCATAGAATACATTGGACAGCTGAGTGCCCCCTAACTTGGGTGCGTGTGAATTACTTTCATTCAGAAAGTTTGACAGTTCAGCCATGAAAAGATTAAATAGTGTTGGTGCAAGCACGCATCCTTGTTTTTCCCCTGTGCTTGTAGGGATCTTCCTTGATAGAAATTCCCTTGCACCTAGTTTGACCTGGACCCAGATATCACTTTGCAAGAGAATTAATTGATTTCACAGCAGCGGAGGCATTTTCTGCTTTTTTAATTTTTGCCACAGGAGATTTCTATTGACGTGGTCGAAAGCAGAGGTATGTCAATATAGCACAGAAATAGAGGTTGTTTTGCTCCGAGTGCAGAGTCAATCAAAGGAAATAGGGCTAGTATGTTAGTGGTCGTCCCCATGTTTTTGCAGAAGCTGGTTTGATTATGTGGAATTGCTGTTGTATCTTCCACCCAAGATGTTAGCTCCTTGAGTAAGAGGCTCGCATAGTATTTGGCCTCATTATCGAGTAGGGCTAAGAGCCGATAACTTCTTGGGTCGTTCCTATCTCCTTTTTTGAAGATTGGGGAGATGATTGCTCCCCTTCAGGATGATGGGATTGTTGAGGATTGGAGAATTTTTTCAAACATTGGTATGAAAACAACAGCCCAGTAGTCCGGCTCTTGTTTGAACAAAATTAGGGGAATACCATTTGGACCTGGTGCACCTTTGCGTCTCCCCTTTGAGATTCTTTTGCAGATCTGTGCATTCATGATTGGAAATTCCTGCTTTTGTACTAGAGCTTCTTTGAGTTGCGGTGGCCAGGCTCCGAGAGCGTTTGTGGAGTTATATGACCCTCTCCTAAATTCTAGGGCTTCATTCAAATGTGTCCAAGGTTGATTGTCCAAGCCTCTGCAGTGGCATGGGATTCGATCCCCTGACTTCGCTCGCTAATCAAACTCTTTTACCAAAACTGCGCACTGTCATTAGTTTTAGCGTTGTATAGAAGTTTTGCCCAAAAGGCCTCATCGGCTTCTTTTTTAAGTCACCAGATCAGCTTCCTGCGAGCATCTTTTAACTGTCTCAACTCTTGATACGCGACGGGGTCTGTCCTCACTCTTCGGAGAGTTTGGTTAATCAAGGTCTTTAACTTTTTTAGCTGAGCGCTGTTTCTAAAATTTTGATGGTTCTTATGTTTCAAGACTTTGACCATTCCTTCAGTCCTTACGTTTTTATTCCGTAGTTATCTTGTAATATTTTTGTAAACAGCCCCCAACTCTCAATTAAGTCTGAAGTAGCTGTTTGTGCCTCTCCTAAAGCCTGTTTAGCTTGGGATAGGAGACTTTGTGGGTCATTTGTTCTGTACTTTATCCGCCTTTCTTTGGTAGAGTATTCTGAACCTAGTGTATTGGCGGTGGGGGGACATGATATTGTGGGAGCATCAATCATGACTTCCTGGGGGAGGTGGTCACTGTGGTCCATTGAGCCAATATGGAAATCTCTTACCCTTTGACACAAGCTGTGTGAAAGGAATGTAAAGTCAATTGTAGAGCTAGCCATAGTACTATGAAATGTAGCTGCTTGGGGGCGATTCCCTGAGAATCTACAATTGAGTGCTCGGAAGCCCAGCTCTTCTAATGTTGCCAGGAGTCTTCTAGCTGTTTTCGAGCTTCTACCTCCCAAGGTGTTATCTTGATGGCCTGGCTCCAAACAAAAGGGTCCTCCTCTTCAGTGATATCTGAGGCTAAATTGCTGAGCATATTTAGATTGAAGTCCCCGCTAATGATCAAGCTGTTGGTTTTCTCAGTTTTTTGTAATTTTATAAGTTCTTCCTTCAGCTGCTGTGCTCCCTTAGTTTTTTCCCGGGGGTGTAGATAGAGGTTTATCAGGACTATATCCTCTTTTTTATTCTGCTCATGATTAGACACTCGCAGAACTTGCATTGCATTCGGAGGGGCTAAATTGTAAGCCAAGGGCGCTGCTGCAACAATGCTCTTTAACGAGCTGTATGTGGCAAGGTCTCCCTTCTTGTGGCCAAAGAATGAGCTCTGTGTAGGAGGCAGAAAATTCAAGTTATAGCCCGACAATGCAGGTGGAACGTCGGACCATGTTTCTTGCAGTGTAATGATGTCAAATCTTTGCTGATAGATGTTTAATTCCAAGTCTATAAGCTTGTCTCCTGGGCCATTGATGTTCCAGGAGCTCAGGTTGAAGACGTTGAGCTTGTTCCCGGCTTTGGCTTTACTTTGTCATTGATTTTTTATTTTAGCGTTTATAGTCCTGGAAAGCCAACTCCAGTCTTGCATGGTCGGGCTTCTCATGGCAGGTGGTCTCTTATTACTCTGCTCTCAATGGACTAAGTTCTCAGGGGTGTTGCTCTGAGCCCTTCGCAGTACTGAAAGAGTGCAAGGATTCGGATTGGTCTGTCATTCTCTTTCCTTTGCAGGCTATCAAGAGTCAGAGGATCCGGATATCTTGGTTTTAAGAATGGTCGAAGTTTTATTCCCCATGAGTTAAACTTTGCTTGTTCTCTTAGCAGTGTCTCAGCTAATTCTGCTGTAGCCCATACTGTTTTTGTTACTTCTACCCCTGAGTACCCCGGCAGTTCTGTAAATTCTACTGACTCTAGATCGCTGGAGGATATGTTTTTAAGGCTGTCGAATGTGGGGGTGCCTGCTTGCCCTTTCTCTTGTGTTGGGCTTTTCTGCGCAATAGTAAGGTCGTCATCTGAGCCATGGCATTCCTCAGTTACTTCTACTTGTCTTTGAGCGCTCATTTCATTCACATACGTTGATTCTGAGCAGGTGGAGCTTGCTGCAGTTGTCGCCCCTTGAGGGCCGCCTCGAGGGCCTCCGTCTTCCTTTTTTTGGGAGGGGCTGGTGGCAGACTTTCTATTTTGAGGTATTTTTCTTTTGGGTTTTTTCCTCCCTTCCTGGTTTTCTGTTTCTCTTAGCTCATATTCCATATCTAGATCATCGCTAATCTGGACCGGCCTATCTTGTGTTGGGTCTGGTATCATGTTCCCACTAATGTTACTCTTGCCACAAGCTATTGCTGTGTTTTTCCTCTTTTGGTTACTTCCCTTCCTTTTCTGCTTTCTCCCCTGTTTTCCCGATCGGCGATGTTCCAGCGTGATTTCATTTTGCGAGTTTTCGGCCAGTGGCGTTATGTTCATAATTAGTGGTGGTTGAATTCCTCCATTTCGCTGGGTGATGTTGGGCGCCGCCTTTATTGTGTCTGCGGTTTTCCTGTACTGCTGTAGTTCTTGGGTCGGCTTTGGGCTCTCCTGAATTAATAACTGGGTTCCTGCTAGCAGTGGCGGCCACATTTCGCTTCTCTTTCTAGCAGGACCATCTAATGGATTGTTATATGAGAGAGGAGATTTTCCATTGCCGTTGGAAGTGTTGCCAACTTGTCCGCTATTGTTATGCAGGAGCAGTTAGCTTGTATGAATTGAGTCTCTGCTTGACCCCTTCTAGCCAAGTTGTTGAGCTGTGCTAACTTGCCGTCGATATTGGCAACAAAAATTGACAGGGAGTTAAGGACGGAAAGTTGGAGATCCATCTTATCCAACTGATATTGGATGGCATTTACCGACAGTTGCATTGTGTGTAGAAGTGATGACCAAATATCTTCTTTTAATTTTAGTGTTTCCTTCCCGGGGTTTGCGTTAGTTGCGATGTTGATCCCTCCTGATGGTTCCCCCTGAGGGGCCGTGGGGTAGGACGCTACCAGTTCTTCCCACTCCTCAGGGGTGAGGTACGAGGTTTCAGAATCTGTTACCTGGAATGGTATAGGTGGTATGTTAGTTAGAGTGGCTAGGCAGGGAGAGTCAATTTCAATTTGGCTTGGAGCGCCGCCTAGCTCGACTTGCTTAAGTTGTTTCTCAAGATGTTGATCATTTGTTTGAGGTGCAAGCCGATCCTGCACTGTGGCTTCCTGTATAGTTAGTGTATTAAGTTGCCTCCCCTCTTTCATATCTGCCACAGTTGCAAGTTCCCTCGTTCTCTGGTATTCTTGTGGCGTCGACCTGTCCTCTGGCATTGTAGGTTTGTACTTACAGAGCACCAGCTCTGTTTGAGCTGATAAATCACCATGCTGCATTTATTCACTGTTTTGCGCATCACCCTTGCCCTGTGGGCACCCAGGGTGCTGCTGCCTCCGCCCCTTCTTGCCTCTCAGATTTTCCGGGTGGTCCTTGTCCACCCTTTAAAGATTCTAAGGATTCACGAGCTGTAGGATTGTCAAGTCTTGTAGGACTCCTCTTCCAATTTTTTGTTACATTTTTTGTTGAAACGAAATTGGGACTTGTGATCGCCTCTTGACCCTCTCTTTCGTTCTCCTTTATGCCTTCACACCCACAGCCCTTTGGGTTTATCTTTAGATTTGAGACTGCCTACTCCTGTCTGAATCCCTATTCCTGAACATGTTGACTCCATGGGGCAGTCTTTTCAAGTCGCTTGTTTGGCTCTTCTTTGCTTGCGTGTGCAGCCTCTTCCGCATAGTCCCCCCTTCTCCAGGATCGGCTGGATCCCTCTCTGACTCCGCCTGTGATTGTTGCTTCAAGGGATATACCCTTCTTGGTTGTAGTGGAGTTGGCAGATTGCTTGTATTGTGACTATTTAGACAAAGGGCTAAGCCGGCGTCTTTAATAAATGAAAACTTCAAATAGATTTTAGGTTTGGAGCCGGTTTTATTCATGGGGAATGCACTTGTGGCCCCTCCCGCCTTAATATCTGACAAAAGTTTAGGCCTTATGAGCAGAGGGGAAATCAAAAGAAGTTCTCCCTCCTCCTCCTCCTCCTTCTTTCCCTCTTTTTTAACCGTACCATCTTCGCTGACCTTCATTAGGTCCTTCTTGAGTTTTTTGTTTGCTCTCCTTGTTCTTTTGGGGGATTAACAGATGCCGACTGGTCCCTTGACTTCCCCGACCTCATTGCTCTGCTTTTTACTTTTTACTTTTATACCGTTATTCTCTTCTTCTTCTCTTCTTTTTTCCTACTCAGCTCTGTGCAGTGGTTCCAATCTGGCTGGTCCCACCAATTGCGAGTCCAGTAGGTGGTGGTGGTGACGATGGTAACATGTGGTGGGGAGGGGAAATGTGGAAATGCGGAGTGCCGAGGCTGCCGAGGCTGATATTGGAGCGAGAAGGTCAGCGAGAGATAGGGAGAGAGTTTGAAAGAGGGGGGGAGCAGGGCTCGCTGGAAGCACCGCAAGCCTTCCCCTATACCTAGTCGAGCCACCTCAGCGGGCTTACCTGGGCTCTTCACTCTGTAACCTCCACTAAAGGTGGTCACACTCTCCTCCTCACTCTCTCATGGCCTTCTGTGAGCTCTACACTACACCCTGTACGCTACTACCAGCTCATCACCAGCGCCCCACTGCACCGCACCTCTCAGCTCCACTCAGTGCTCTCAGTGCACAGTGCTGTACCTGTTCTGTGCCGCTTGACTGCCTCTTGGCTCCGGGTGTGATCGCTTCAGAGCTTCAGGTTCTCATGTTTTGATTTGAGGTTGATTGAGGCTGGATGAGGTGAGCGAAGAAATGCAGTGATCACCCCTCCCCCTCCCCCGTGCTCTGGTTCTCGTACAGGTGACCTGCTCAGTTTCACCTTTGACTTTACTTTCACTTTTGGACGGTTAGCAGTGGGTTAGCAGTAGGTCATCAGCGAGCAGTGGACCGCCTCTTGGATTCAGCTGACTCAGCTGATTTAGCTTGCTCTCACCATTTGCCACTTTGTCCCCCTTGAGGCTCACCTGCCTCACCGCTGCTCCCGCGTACTCCGGCGGTGCTGCTCACACCGCCCTGTAGTGTCCATGCATGGACACGTTCTAGTGTTCTAACCTGCTGTACTACACTGTACACCCACCCACCACAGACGTCACTGTGTCAGGTGACGCTGGCAATAAAAGGGGCCGAGCGCACGTGCTCGTGGCCATTCCCACTACACCCAACTATGTGTGCAGTGTCCTTCTTCACCTAGCATGTGGGCCTAGGGCCCATCATTACACTGGCGACGAGGGTGGGATATCTACCCCGCGTGTGCAGCCCCGATCGGCGCACCATCGATGGCTGAGGGGGAAGAGGACTGCCCGGTGAGCACGCCCCCGGGTGACGGCGCGACGCGCCGAGAAGCTGGCAGGGCGAGTCGGAGCCCACAGCACCGCCGCGGGCAAGCACAGTGCCCCTGCGTGGAAGTCGGGTGCCCACCCCGACCTGCCGCTGTGCCCGGACGTGCCCGGTAATAAGGCAAGCCGATCGGAGCCCACCCGAATCGGCCGCGACCTGCCTGGAGGAGGGGAATAGCGGACCGATCGGTGCCCACCCGCATCGGCCGCGACGGAGGGCCCCACACGTGAGAGGACGTCGGGTGCCCACCCCGAGTTTGCCGCAGTGACCCGCGCGCAGGCTGCGCCGTGAAAGCCTGAGCGGAAACCAAAGCGGAGCCCACCCGCGTGAAAAGCCCAGCCGGGCATAAGGTGAGCCCTGGATGGAGCGCCGGACCAATTGAAGCGGACGGGAGCCTACCCCGCCGCGATAGCAAAGCGCCACCAGCAGCCCCCCCCCCGCGCGGTCCGTGACGATATGAGACCTGCTGCGGGGGCGGGACGACCAGAAAGTAATAGCGGAGCCCACCCGCGACGGTGAACAGGAGCGGCACAAGCAGCACCCCCCCCCCGCGCGGCCCGTGATGCTAGGTGACCGGCTGCGGGGGCGGGACGAAGAGAAAATGGAAAGCGGAGCCCACCCGCAGCACGGCGCAGGGACCTGTCTCCCCTCTTTAAACTTTAAACGCACCGCCCGGCAGAGCAGCAGCACCCCTCCCCCGCCCCGGCCAGCGAGCGAATGAAGGAGCTGCCGAGGGAGGGAGGACAAAATGCACACAAGCAGGGGCATGGGCGAAGAGCAGCCTCTGGTGTCTGTGTCTCCCGCAGGAAGCGTACATGAGGACAAAGAAGCACCCCGGTGAGGCCTGCAGCGCGAGTAGAGCGGCAGGCAGAATAATTACGTGGCAGCAGAGAAGTGCCGATCACGTGTGCACAAAGCGACTGTCATCCACATGAGGAATACCCTGCCCCAGCTCACGAGTGATGCCTCATCCTCCAGACTGCCCACTGACACTGCCTGTGCCCCCCCTCACCTGCCTGAGAATAAAATGAAGGAAGAGACTTACCTGCTGCCCAGCTCCTGTCCTGC
This sequence comes from Triturus cristatus, assembly GCF_964204655.1. NCBI lineage: Eukaryota > Metazoa > Chordata > Amphibia > Caudata > Salamandridae > Triturus > Triturus cristatus. The sequence continues at coordinate 1,843,805,559 of NC_140590.1, forward strand.
CCTTCACTGGTCTGCCTGGCTCCAGCTCCCCTCCAGCCCTCTGCACTCTACCGGAGCCTGGGGAAATGGAGGAAAGGAAAACAAGGCATAGAGTTCTGGCAGTTCAGAAGGTTGCTGCTGAAGCCAAAGAAAAGCAACACTGCCACCCAGTGGCCACTGGCGGTATTGCAGACACCAAGAACATCAACAAGCCTACAGCAATCCAAGGAAGTCCAGCAGCTACAGGAGACCGACGGAAAGGGAGAAGAGGCAGCAAGGCACGCACCGCAAGGTCTGACGGAGGCGCGAAGGTGAGCGCACGGGAATGCAACGGAGGCGCACGGGAATGCGACGGAGGCGCACGGGAATGTGCCAGAAGCGCAGGAACGCGACAGAAGCACAGGAAGAAGAGACGGTGTGCCACAGGGATGCAGCGTCATCCCGCAGCAACAAGGAGGAAGAAAGAAGAACGGTGTCGAGCCACATCCACCCCAGCGAGGACTGCGCTGTCGCCGCATCAAGTGGAGCGAACCCTCAAGAGAACAAACGGACTCAGCGCAGTTGTACCCCGGACGCGGACAGTACACTGCAGCGCCTACACAGGAGAGGAACCCACTGAAGAGGATGGGCGCAGCAAGTATCCGACACTGGCGGCCAAGGATGCAGAGCCACACCCAGCGGCGCCAAGAAGCCACCACATCAAGTGATCATGGTACAAGGAGCAACGCTACACTGAAGATGTACCACGACGGTACGAAGAGTAGCACGCACCAGCGCCTGACAAGGCAGCGGACAAAGGTAGTCGCACGCCGCGACACACCTCGTGAAGCCGACCAGCCAAAAATGGTCGCACCACAAAGGCCCAGCCGACCTGCCAAACGGTCGCACCACAAAGGTCAAGCCGACCAGCAGAAAATGGTCGCACCACAAAGGCCCAGCCGACCTGCCAAACGGTCGCACCACAAAGGTCAAGCCGACCAGCCAAAATGGTCGCACCACAAAGGTCAAGCCGACCAGCCAGATGGTTGCACCACAGAAGCCGACTCGTCAGGAGTTGCACACGGAGGTGACCGACGCACGGGTCAAGGAAGCTACAAAGCAAGAGGTCTGACGACAAGACCGAAGATTTCCTGCCAGTGATCGGCAGCGCGGACCGTCAAGTGGTCCAAGAAGCTCAAGAAGAACCAAAGCAACTGGTGAAAGGGAGAAGACCGAAGCGGACCATGAGCATGGCCCCACGAACTTCAACCGAAGTAACTGGTGACAAGGTGAAGATGAAGAGAAGGTCACGACCCTAACTCGGAATGCTGAGGAAGATGAAGAGAGTGTTCTCGGACGAGGACAAGACCAGGGGGAACACGTGCAGAGTGCGCGCGCTGCATGGAGAAGCCTGGCCAGATAAGAGAACAGAAACGGTCCAGAGTAGGTCGTGAAGCGAAGAGATGAAGAGACCAGAGTGGCACGTCCGCCACTACGAAGAAAGAAGAAATCGCAGTGGCACGTTTGCCACTACAAGAAAAGAAGAATGAAGATATCGGAGTGGCACGTTTGCCACCAAAAGAAAGGGGAAAGGAAGAGATCTGAGTGGCACGGTTGCCACTGCAACAAAGAAGAAGTCAGAGTGACATGACATCCTCACGGAGAAAGAAATAGAGGAAAGAGAGAAGAGGGTGGCAAGACTACTCACACCTCAAAGACAAGGAAGGTGACAAGCACGGTGCGCAAGTCCTGAAGAACACCCGTGGCACGGAGAAAAGACCATCTGTTTGATGATGCTTTCAGCGCACCTGGGATCTGCAGAGGTGAGCAGGCCGGACTATTCGAAACACCCACCTTTGGGGTCACACGGACACTGGACAACGCCAACCGTGGTGACCCAGGGGCAGAGGCCTCAGGGATGCCAGTGAGAGAGCGTCCCCGCGACGAGAGATGGTCATCAGCCGCCCTCCAGCAAAGGTCCCAGGAGGATGAAGACATTGTGCGCGAAGACAGGAGCCAACAGCTACCCTCCAGGCACGACTGCAGAACCAGAGGTGAGACTTGTCGTCTCCTCTGCACCCACACGGATCGGCGTGCGAGTAACACGGCACAGTACACCCAGCTCAGGACAAGTCAGAGGGCCTCAGGGATATCCCGTGGCAGGGGAACACCTGCGAGAGAGGCATCATGGTGAGAGGGGTGTCTTGCAACCAATCCGTCTTTTGCAAAACAGAACACACGCCACAGATAAAGGAAAGGACTGGACGAAAAGATGAACGGCAACATCTAGCGGTGAACCACAAGAACTCGACTGCGTTTGTCGCCAAGAAAGTAAAGCTAAGGAAAGACTGTGAGAACAACTTCAAGGCAGAGCCGTCAAACAGACTAGATCCATCGAGCACCCATGACTGGTGCCACAGTGAACTGGTGATCGTCTGCGACAGGAAGAGCATCGTCCGCGACAGGAAGAACATCCTCTGCGACTCCAAGCAGCTGAAGCGTGAGCGATTCTGCAGAAGTTTGGTCACTGTATTACAACTGTGTATATCTTTCTTTCTCCCCCAGGTTGAACGTTGACGTTGGGTTTTGTTATTAAAAATTGGGAGGGATGTAGTGTCCATGCATGGACACGTTCTAGTGTTCTAACCTGCTGTACTACACTGTACACCCACCCACCACAGACGTCACTGTGTCAGGTGACGCTGGCAATAAAAGGGGCCGAGCGCACGTGCTCGTGGCCATTCCCACTATCCCCAACTATGTGTGCAGTGTCCTTCTTCACCTAGAATGTGGGCCTAGGGCCCATCATTACACGCCCGAGCTGACTGCCGAGGCCGTGGTAGGCTGTGGTTTGCTGTAGTAGTCTGTAGTTTATGGCTGAAATCTCAGGCTAAAGTGCCTAAAGTCTCAGGGCACAAGGGGCGCGGCGCCAACTCACGCCGATGCAACACCAACTCGACCCTCACTGTGGGCCTCGCAGCCCGCTCTGCTCCGTACGTTCAGCTCCGCTTCGCTCAGTCTGCGATCTGCCATGAACACCAAGCACAGCACAGCGCCTCAAGCAGGGCTAGGAGCCGGGAGCTTGAAGCTAGAAGCCACGGGGGTGCGAGACAGCAATATTGGCGTCTTTCCTCACGTCTCCTCGAAGCCTCGCAGTCAGCGATCAGTGCAAAAACCCTGTAGTGCAGTTAAGAAATCTCTTTACCCCTGTGCCCATGCCCTATTATGGACCCCGGACAATGCCAAAGTACCTATCAGGAGATGCAATGAAAACGTGTTACAACAAAGTGGCATGCCACCTGCACTGTGAAACATGGAGCAGTTTGTAAACAGCAGTTCCTCATTACACTTGAATGTGGTGCTGCAGGGCAGATGCACATTCATAGCCCCACAGGGCAGCGCACTCAGCGTAAAGGGCACACTTTTCCTATTTCCCCCAGTGCACCTTTTTTTAGGTCTCGCCTGACCCAGCGCATGCGCTGGTCTGGCAAGACTTATTGAGAGGGCTCCAAAAAGTGCTACCAGGCCAGCCTAGAGCCACAGTGCATGTGCGCGGGCGCGCGCGCCGGCTTTTCCGCGATTTCTTTCACTTTCACGGCCGCACGGCCGCTTTGATGTTTGATCGCGATCGTGAATACTTTCGCGGCCGCAGGGCCGCTTGTTTTTGTTGTTTTCTTGTAATTAGATGCCACTTACTTGGCGCCAACACCAACAATTCAAATACTGTTCCCTTGTTTTACTTGGTTTTATCCAGCGAGCTGATGCCATTTAACGTAATGCGGTCCCCGTAATGTGTTAAATCTGATTATCAAGGTTAGACACACATTTTCAAATGAGGTGACAATATGTAACATTATCACTTTGCCCAATGACAAGAAATTATAAAACCAAGCTGAAACTTAAAGGAGAACGCAACGCACAAGCCGCGCTGTGGCTCCTACTACTGCAAACACTGCTGCTGCTGCACACGGTGGTTTTTTGTGACCCATTATACAGAGGACAGCCGACAGATAAAAATCCCAGCCGATGCTCGGCACTTCTTCTAAACACAAGTGCCTTTTTGGGGATCACACCACTTGCTGGCGCTGTGTGTCCATTCTTCAGCTGAATTTATCAACGCAGTGTTTATTTAAAAATGGTAACTCTGGAACATAGGGAATGCTAGCACAAATTAAGCACTTATCCACCAGAATGCAACACAAGCCTCACTCTGGCTCTCTTACTGCCACAGGCTGCACAGCCAGGTTTATTCTCGTCCATTATACAGAGGACAGCGGAAAGATAACATCCCACCAGAATGGCAAAGCACAGCACACAAAATGCAAACTCCTGTATCTCCAGTTCTGAAGGAGGTCTGCAGAGAAAATCCTGCAAAGGACCGAATCTTGGCTTGATAGGCATTCCGGAACTTTTCATTTCACTGTTAACATTGTAAGTATAGCGTAAACCATCACAGTGTGCAAAGTGCTTTTGGCTTTAGAAATATGTCCGGACTGGCTGAAAGTGTTGCATGTGGACTGTTGCCACTCGGCAAGAACCATCATGCTCTCAAGCACTTATTTTGCGTGTGTTCGTTTTTAAACAGACCAACAGATGTTTGACTTAAATCAAAACCGGTCCTATAATCACTAGATTATAAAGCTCTTATATACTTACCAATAAAGGGAAATAATCGAATAAAATGTGGGGAATTGAATTCTCCGTAAAGTTGCATTGGACTGGAGGAAGTTTTAAGAGGGAGAAAGGTAAAATGACATGCTTCTTAGATTGAACAATGGAGAGACTCCCTACTAGATTGAGATTGTTGTCAAATGTGATGAGCACTGAAGTCAGCACCAGGAAAAAAAGATTTATAATTAATCATGGAAATAAAAGATAAATGGTTGCACTGGAAATGTTTTAAATTGTACACAAGACATATAAATTGAAATATACCACTTATTTTAAGATTCACTCTCTTTGACCCCAGTGAAATATTTTGTTGTTAAAACATTAAATTACACATTATTTAACAAACTTATGAATTTGTGTATATAATGGAGAACCGCAAACCTATCTCGGAAGTAGCTGTGGAGCTTCTGGGCGCAAGGCTCCCACTTACAACTCTGTGCGGCAACTGAAAGTGCCCAGGCTTTAACAGAGCCCAGCCCACAGATGCAATTTAAGCAACATTTGTGTTTTTTGACTCATTTATTGCGGGCTTCCCCAGGAGAAAGGAAAGCTTACTGTTTTTTTAACCTCTTGTTGCCTTTTAGAATGTTGAAATGAATCACAGACATAAGGCCATCACAGGCTCCAAGCCTGTGGAAAAGTGATCTGGCTGTCGACCCTTGTAACTGCTTTCTTCGGACACCCCAGCTGATCATTAAACTGCGAGTCTGCACTAAAGAAGTGTGAAGGGCAGTGACTGCTTAGTCATCTTACCCTCAAGGGTCCTTTACTATCAGACACACTTTGCTGTTCCTCCAACCTTCCATGGCACTTAGCCTTCCGGGAGTGTTGAAGTACGTAGCAAACACAAGGAGATGATGGACGGAGCGCTGAAACTTTTCAGACACTCACCCCCATCTGGGTTGAATCCATCAGACACTCACCCCTCATCTGGGTTGAATCCATCAGACACTCACCCCTCATCTGGGTTGAATCCATCATAGTTCTTTAGCTCACTTCGCCACCCCAGTTCAGACCCAGCCATAAGCAAATCAGTCTGACCCTGTGCCTCATGTGAACGGTCCAGATCGAACCTGGAAGCCATGTCTTCCCTGGACTGGAATCAAGCATCCTAGGACCGGTTTCGGGGTAACAGCCCACATCAGCCAGGCTAGCTTGAATCCAGTGGCACAGTGAGCAAGGGACCCACGTCTGAGCATACCCTGACAACTTAGGGCAAACTAGGCAGTGTTGAAGTACATGCCAGCTGTCTCTGAGCCTACTGGATATCCCTTAACCATGCCCTGGAGCATGGGGTCTCCAAAACCTTTTCTGTAACAAGCGCTAATTATGTGCAATGCAAAATATCCCGAGCTACTAGTATGAGCGCTGTAATATTGACCACATCAGACAAGTTCACAGTAGTGGGTCCACAATGCAAGATTGCCAGGAGTAATCACCTCGGTGCATCAGACAAGGTTGCCTGTATTAATGTAAAAAAGGCTTTGTCAATTTGAAATTCCACTTCTTATGTGATACATAAAGAGCGTAGCTGCATTCTCGTGGCACCAAGGAAATAATATTGGTGATTAGCCTTTCCAATGCCACATGATTTATCATTAAAATATTAGCTTTAGCAATATTTTGGAAATTCACAAATTTTTTTCCAAACATGATCATATGAGTTTTGACAATACACACCTTTTTATCTCTGAGACACACTTTTCAATTTTAGTTTCAATATATTCAGCAAGTAACAGCGTCTAATTCAGCAGGCTTGGCTGCACACAGGAAGGCTACTCACGGGTATCTGGAGAGCTACCATAGCTCACAAACTACTGTTTGGCGAAGCCTGCCTTAGATACACTCTTTGTCTACCTTCAGACATCACAGTCCAGCAACCTCCAGCCACCCCTGAGACAACCTTGGCCACTCATAATAGTTACAACTTAGCATCATTGGTAATATGAGTCAGGCGGCTGTCCACATAACAACACTAAAACTAAAAACAAAACCAACCCTCCTCCCTACCCTGCCCTCGTGCAGCCAGCTGCTTCTTATTTCCAAAATTATAACTCTTCATTTAATGATCTCATCACATACAAACAAATCACTATAAACGAGCGGTAAAAACCTCGAGCATGTTGCATTCACTAGCTCAAACCTTTGGCTTCAGTTGTGGCAGTGTGAAGGCGTTTGGGGATTATTTAAGGTAAGCTTTTCTCAGAGAAAACATTGTGGGAACCATGAGAATTTGATCACTGCAGAGTGTTTGTTGTGTAAGGACATCGAATTGTAGAATTATTGAGAGGTTAATGTTTGTGTCTAATAATCAGGTACTGCAGTGTTACCTTGAACCTCAGAAGCGTGGTGTCCTTGCATGCAAGCACTCTGTTCTATGCCTTTAGGACATTATAAGTGTTTAGTTATCCAGCACAACATCCTTGATTAAACAACATCATGTGTTGCATGGCTAAACACTTATAATATCCCAAAAGCGAGGTCAATTGGCTATGCCAATGCTTGTTTGCTTAATGGTTAATCCCACCCTGCTTCTAATAGATTTTTAGTGCTGGATGCACAGCAGGCCAGATTTTGGGGGAGGTACGCTTCCACCAGTGACATATCTACTTCCAAGGACCCCCAAACCCTCCCTTCTGGTCCTCTAACAGCAGCATAGGTTTACCAGGTGGGTCCTATTAATTTTATCGGCAGTACAAGTTATGAGAACAAGATTTTAGGGAAATGTCCGACAGATTTTAAGGACTAATTCAGGAAGGGGCATTTGAAACTGCTCCAGATGCACCCACCTCTACGGCATTATTGAGTCCACCCTTGGAAAAATTATGCCCAATCCAGCTACAGTCCTATCTCTGTTTTGCATAAATATCTTACAGACCAAAATATGTCCATTGTTACAAACTGTGGGCTGCTTTGCTAATAGAGGTTCCATCTATGCAAATTCGGTATAATTGTGGACTTGGTATGGTGTTGAAACCATTGTCAAATTGTGGCTGTATGGTGGCCATCAAAGCAAGAGAAGGGGTTATCCCAGCATATGTGTTACTCTGGTAGGTGGTGGTCTTTCTTCACAAATTTGGGGCTGCCTAGACATTATAATAATGGCCCTGTCACAAGGCAGTGATCCTTTGCTCCTTTTGTGACCATACCAGGCATAATTTTGGCTGTGCCAGGGACAGCAATGGCTATTCTTGGCATAATAGTAGCTAAACTTGTCAAGTCTGTGACACAGCATGTTTAACCTTTGCATAATGTGGGCAGAACTAGTTTAGGGTATCCATCATCTGGATGTTATGGCTTACTTGGCGTTACTGATTCAATAAGACAAAATGACAATTTCCCTTTGGTTTGTTTAAACACACACTGTTTCTAGCTCATACCACATGCATACCAAGCACACTTCTATCACCAGAGCGTATCCAAAATATCCAAAGCTAATATATAAATGTTTTATTCGTTTTGGTACCACTAAAAAGATTATAAAAAATGCATGTCTAAACTGGGGTGGTGGAGTGAGCTAAAGAATGATGATGGATTAAACCATCATCCCCTTTGGTTTTGCTTTGTTGGCCCTAAGTTGGCAGGGTATGCCCAGACGTGGGTCCCTCGCTCACTTTGCCACTGGATTCAAGCTAGCTGGCTGATGACGGCTGAGTTGGAGCATATGCCAGCCAGACCCACAGTGTAGGTCCAGGGTTTGTTGCTTTTGCATCTCCTAGCAATAGTTGGATGCCAAGGCCTACCACAGAGTGCCCTATCAAGGAAGTTAGAAATTTCTTGGATGCCATGCTTACAAAAGTATATACTACACATATCTCTTTTCTGACTTCCAGGGGTGATTTGATGGCCACTAAAGTGCAGTTTCACCAAACTCCATGCTGTCCTTTTGTAATTAGATGTGTTGAAAGCACACACATGCCAATACATCCCCTTCAGGTGCAGAATACCTACATAGTACTAGAACAACAACAAGCATTCACTGAACATCTAAGTGGTGTGCAATGCTCAATAATTAATAACTAACCTAGTTGTCCATCCCTCTGGTTGTACACATGACTCCTTCATATTTTGACTTTCTTCTCTTTAGAATCACCTTGTAAACGGAGACATGAGAGATGGTTGTTCGCTAGGTGAGCCTCAGATTCCATGGTGCTGTGTCATCCAACACACCTCGCGTCACACAGTCATACACTTTTGTCTATCACAGGTGACGGTGCACACAGCATCACCCGTGGATTCTTACCCCATTTCTGAATTCATAGATGTAGTGTAACAACAATACAGTAAATAAGCAGACTAGAGCAGTCATAGAAAAATACATTTGCCATTTCAAAAGGAACATTTTGGTATTTGCACAAAAGTGTGGGGGCCTTGGAATATTGCCCTGAGATATGTTACAAAATAATTGCAGCTTGTGCGGTGCTCCACCATATTGCCATATGTAAGGGATTCCCTGAACCTCTGGATAGTGACTTACATGACGAGGAATCTATTTTGAATAGTTTTTGTAAGCCCCCCACCCTGTGGGTGAGTTCACAAATGGCCTTATGTTCTTGTTTTTGGACATCCAGCATTGCACTCTCAAGGTTTCTGAAATTCGTCACTGATTCGCCACAAATTCATACATTTCTTGGTTTTCCGCTCCTGGTGGGACACTGTTGATACAGTATACTGTGCTGTGCCGTTACACTGACTATGGCAGAAGGGGTGTGATTGCCACAGAACTACTGGTACTTGTTGGATTCACAGTGCCTTCTTCCTCTCCTTAGCAATGCCTCCCATTCTAGTCAAAGAGCTGTCAAAGGAAGGATGAGGGGGTGTTTTGATGCATGCATTCATGATTTTGAAGTATTGCTGACTCAGATGTGCTTTTAACAGGATTTTGCTTGGGCACTATGGCCAGTGATGCAGCGCAAAGAGCAAAATTGACATATTCTCCCTATGTCACAGATTCGTAATCACAACAACTTGTCCATACACTCATTCATTGGTGGGGCCCATAACACCAACACGCACTCGTCTCATTCGAATCCGTACACAGGAGAAAAAGCGCTGGACATGTGGGTACCTTATTAACTATCAGGATTAAATTTCTTTACATTATATACATTTTATTCACGTGCAACTACAGAATCCTGACCTTAACATCAAGGCACTCCACCACTTGGTCGATGGACCAATTAGTTGGACTGGTTGATGGTGAATTAGGACCAGCTAACACACAATTAAAGCCTAGGAAACATTTGATTATTTTCTGTAATCAATTAAAGAACCACAAAATCATTTCTTATTAATTCAATTTTTGTTTATCTAATAATAATTTTCTCTGCATTAGCATTTATGCACTACAGATCATAGTATAAATTCAGTTTATTTCAAAGAGAAATCGAACCTTTGGTAAATAAGCATAGATTTAGAATGCGCATTTAATAATTACCAATTAGTAAATGTTGGCGCCCCTCTGAGCAAACAGAGAATTATCTGCATTCTCTGGGACAATCTCCGGGATAAACTGTCCGACCCACAGCAAAGATGAAACCATCAGACGAAATAACTTCCCAAAATCAAAGAAAACCCAAGGCAAACCATGGAAATCTTCACCAGCTCAATGCAGACCCAACGCCATGAAAGATCAGCCCGATGACCACCCCCGTTTAGCGGATGAGGGCATTTTATTCCCTTTTTCCCTCTTACTTCATGCTAACGTGCAACAAATTTAGGGTTAGAGAAATGTTCTGATTGGACAGTCCGGGGTTATCTACAAGTTTTCTAAAAGTTTCCCAGAGTAAACTGGTTCTCCATGAGACTTGGCATAGGAAGGTGCAAATTGTATAATATTCCTTTTCTTCCCAGGCGAAAGTTGTGAATGTAATGTTGAAAAGAAGAGAAGGAATTTCAGTGCAGGTTCTGTATTGTTCCCTTTGCTGTTCTCACAGCATAGTCAGTTGGCAGCCTAACACGTTCATCCTTGACAGGAACACGGTTGCACAGATCTGAGGTCATTTGGAGATCATCAGAGCCATCCGATTCTGCGCAGAAGTCATCGCGCTCACATGGTGGCGTTCACGGGGAGGTACTGCGGCATAGTAGGCCCTAATGCCAACTTAAGCAAAAACAGACATAACAGTAATTAAAATATAGAAATGGAGATTCTAATGTTTAAACCTACACTAATCCCAATATATATTAGTATTTCCCTAGTTGTGGCAACATTTAAAGCGAAAATACTCACCATTTGGTAATCCTGGAAGCACAAACAATCACAAAAGCAACATAAATCATGCACTTTTCTATTTCACCACAATCTAAAGTTAGTTTACGTGCCATAATTAATTAATTAATTGTTCTGCCATGCAAATAGCATTTTAGTCCCACGTGTATCTCGTGTTTATCAAGGTGTAAAAGTTGGTTTGTAAATTTCACTTCAAACCAATTAGTACAAGTTAGCTTTAGAATGATTACATAATTAATTTCATGCAAATTAGAGGAGGTATAACAAATTTTGTTTTACCTGCTCCATCACCAGCATACATGCACTACAAGTCCCATGATGCATCCTGTTTGGTAAGGCTGGCACCTGCCTGGACTCAAGGATTCATCAGTGTTCTGAGATGTGAACACGAGTATGCGCTTCAATGGGTGTGTTTTCCTGTATCATTGTCCTTGCCTGCTGGCTACATTTAGCCCCACAGACTTTGTGATTGCTTGAATGTTGAATGTTGCAGACTGGGGCTGAAGAGTTGGTACGTGTGTGGCAATCATATCATCCACTGTTGTGGAGGAGCTTGGCTTTAGTGCCTGGCTAACCTGCTATACCAGTAGCCTCCTCCCTTCTGGCAGCCACTCTCTCCTTACAGGATCTCACATTATATCAACACTTCCTTATTTCCATCATCATCATTCCTTCTTTATTCGGCCATATATGGCCATAAAAGACAAAAACAATATAATGCAGTTAAATGGTTATAAAACAAATGACTCCATCAATCTCAGCGTAATTCATAAAATAAATAACCCAATAACCATAAAATATAATAGCTGATGCTCAACAAAATAAAACGATAACACATGTAGTGCATCTACAGTAAATGTCTAAAACCTGAATAAGATCATTTTAAAACAAACAGTCTTGTTCATCCACAGTTTCCCTAGGTAAAACAGCAGCTTCAAGGAAAGAACACGCCCTGGCACAAATAATTGGGGTATTTATTGATTGCATTTTTTGTAAGGTCTGTTTGCAGCTTCGGTGCCCCAAGGATTTTAAAAGCGGTTTAAAAAAAAAGACTCCGGGCATAACTAAAATAGTTACAAAAATGGATATAACGCATTAGTGATTGTGAGAAAACCCCATCACAGGAACAAGCCCTGGAGGAGCCTCCCAAGGCATCAGTTGGCATTGTGAAACTCATGGGCCGCCATACCGAGCACGATCTAAAACGAAAAAGAGGGGACCTTTCCCATTGCGTTAATTCAAGAGAAAGATAAACAAGCATTGGCATAGCCAATAGGTCTCGCTTTTGGGACCTTATAAGTATTTAGTTATGCCGCACAATATCCTCGGTGCAACAACAACTGTTGCATGGCTAAACACTTATAAGGTCCCAAAGGCGAGACATAGTGGCTATGCCAATGCTTGTTAAAATGTGCACTTTGGCGCTAACTAGGAGAGTGTACCCTGTAAGTAATATAGCTCCAGGTGTGCAAAGCCTTTTTTTTTTAAATTTGCAATTGCAAAAATTGTATTTCACAAGATAGCAGCCTTTTTTGTATAACAAAACAGTGAGTATATAGTGAGTTGTAATTCTTTTTTCGAATCTCAAAGCAATCTTTGTGACCAAATCGCAAAGGAGGTGGCACGTGATGGGCCCCCTCTCTCTTGGCAAGTCAGTTTGCAATGTGTTTATGCTTTGCGATGGTAAGTACAGTCATACGATGCTGTTCAGTTACCAAGACTCAAAAGGTGGTACTACTGTATTTTCAAAATCGAATCTGTCCCCGGGCAACTGCCTCTACCTTGAGAATTATATCTTTGGGTATTGGGAAGGAGATACAGCAGCCCAGGCTCTTACAGGCCGCCATTCCAGTATTTGCATCTATTCACGGAGAGTATCAAAGAGACTCATGCCCATGAATTTTCATAAGCAAGGAATTTTTGCAGATTCCTGCATAAGGACATCTTGGCTGGTGCTGATTAGTGCATCAGTAACTGTGGAAAATGAATAAGTGAAGTTGCAAAGCAATGGGTGTACAAAAACAGTGACTGGTTTGTGACCTGGCCTCAGCCCATCAGGTCATAGGTTACCAAGATCAAGTGCATAATAGAATCGAGTAAAACATCTTCGTACCATCAATGACAAGGTCCCAGATTTTCAGTACCTGTAAACATATATGTTGCCTACATTTCAAGGCGACATATTTGCACACTGACTGTAATTTGTTTGCAGGTGATTGGTACATCCCCATACACATTGCAATGTGCAACCATAATGGATCACACACAGACCTTACACAGCTACAACCATGTACTCTTTACACTTACTAGTTTCATTGGGATCCTGGAAGGTGTCAACATCTCCCCAGGTGAATGGGACATGTCCACCTACAGGACAAAGATTTTAACATTGCATTGTAATTAGTGCAGCTACAAACGGTCTAAATTGGATTATAAATACAAAAACATTCCAGTGATTTCATATATTCAACACGCTTGACACACATATGTATACATTGTATGAATATGGTATGCAATTAGTCACCTTTGAATGGTAGAACTGGCTAGATCAATCTCAGATATATTTAACATCACATGCATGAAGAATGTGTCAGGCATGTGATGTCTGCTCCACAGCTGGGCATCAACATCTCAGGTAATATTGCACCATGACACAAGGGGAATCCATTGGCCCTAGGCAAACTAAAGTAGTCATTGGATGGGAAATGAGAGGTGTACATGGTATGTAATGTAAGAACAATATCAGACTTTTCATGGGGTTAGCCACAAAGTGCTGACTAGCGCCAATGCATCCTACCTTGCAACATGGTGAGGGTGCATCCCTTGACAGCAGATTTGTATTGTTTTGTACTGGAAGGGCCATTTTCCTACACATAAACAAATTCTTAGAGGCATTTTGTTTTTGTTCTGTCTACATGTGCGGCACAATTCAGCACACATGAAAAGTTTAAAATATATGGAGATTGAACATATATTTTCTCCTTCTAATTAACTTGTTGGAGTGAGTCACAAAGCAGGTGCACAGGCCAGAGGTGAGGGAATATCACTTGCTGTGAGAGCTGATCACCTGTCCTGGAGAGTCTAGGAGCCTGCCAACCCTTCAGAAGGGCTGACTGTCCAGGAGAAGCAAGATGATCAGGACATCGGTGCAGCGAGAAGGACTGCTGAGGGATCTCTTCACCTTAGTGTCATCAGATACTCTTAAGTAGTATGTGCTGCCGGAGCATCACAAAACGTTGGCGCAAGGGGCTCATAAATATTCCCCTGGAAGTACTGAGGACTGACATGAGCTGCTGCACATGAAGCAATCACATGTGTTGTGACTTAAGCTGTCGTACAATATATAATCGACCATGCCGTGAGGTGAGTAGTGATCTCCCTCTCGACCGCTTAGGACCACCTGTAGCCTCATCCACTGAGAAGGCCTGTATGTTGCTGCAGCTGTCAAGGCATACACGGCCCAAGCACATCCACACCAAGCTGAAACCCAGTGTAGTACTGATATGCCTTTGGTAATCGAGCACAGGCACAACTGCCTAGAATGCCCGACCTGGTTGACTGGCTCACTTGCAGCCCAGAAGTGCATGCTGGGAGTGCAGCAGCACTCAAATTAAAAAAAGATAGATCCATATACGACTGTGCCTAGAAAAGGCCTATATCTCTGTGAAATGCAGATCTGGAGTTTCCCAGTAAGAGTTTGGAAAACAGAGTATCTCAGGTTAGTTTAAATGCTGTGCAGTCTGATTTGAGGGATTGTATTTTGCTATGTTCACTTTTAGATCACCTACAGGAACCTGTATAATACACCATAAAGCAATTGCTGCTTGTCCTTTTGGAGGAATCAAGTTTTCAAAGACCTGTTTTTTTTAATAGTTCATTGCTTGCCTTGCGGGGGGATTGTCTTGGCTTGGCGCCCCGGGGAGTGACGGTTCTGGTCTGATTGCCCTGGTGCACGACCCGGCCTGCTTTTGCGGGTGGGGTTGGCCAGGGCTCTGCTGGTGCCTTTCAGCCGCGGGGTGGGAGCCGAGCATGAACTCTAGGCACGTGTAGGGGTACTGGTGCGACCTGGGAGTTTCCCGAGAGGCTCGGCCTGCGGCGCTGGACAGAGGACTTCACTGGGCAGGACAAGTGGCGGGCTCAAGCTGTGCTCCCAGTTGACAGAGGGCGAGGGCTGTATCGGTACTCCATCGGATCTGGTCGGGGCCCTGCAGGACATACCATAAGAGTCATTTAGAGTGCTGGTGATACCTGAGGCTGATTTGGCTACTGCCTGGGGGGCAAAATTGCAGGTGGCGGCTGGAGATATTACTGCCACGTCGACCCTCTGAGACGGACCAGGGTGAACGCCTCCACTGTTTGTCGTGTGCTGTTGTTCTGCGGGTGCTGCCTGCTGCTTTTCGCTCTTCTCGGGGCCGGGCTTGGCTCCGCCCCCAACACTCTGCGCCTGCTTGCTACCGGGGGTTGTGTGACCTGTACGGCCGGCCGGGCTTGCCAACGCAAGCCTGAACTACAATCCCCATGAGGACCCGGGGCACGTCGCCTACCGAAGCGCGCCAGGAGGCGCTTAAGAGACAGCTGAGACCTTCGTCCCGCGAGGACGCGCGCGGGACGCGACGGGCTAAGCCCGGGCAAAGGGTGAGCCGTCTGTGGCCGAAAGAGGACGGGATGGGCCACCCCCCCTTCATCGGCGATCCTGGACGTATACCTTTGGTGTGAGAATCTATCATTTCCCCTGAGATTATACTACGAAACTGTTATTAAGCTCGTGGCGCTTTGTTACGATACATTGTCTCCCACATGTGTATGTGACATTCCTTGCCATATAGTGTGTGACTATTGCTGTTGATATTGACGTGGTTGTAGTTATTCCACATAATATACACGACACGTCTAAAATGGCAACTTCTTTAAGGTCTGGGAGAAAGATCGTACAGGATAGTATAGGGGGTACAGTATCTGGGACTCTAGATCACTTTATCTCCAGAGCAGTTCGTGTTCTTGAGCACGAAATCATCCTCACCGAAAAAAGATTGTCTCTGGACTTAACGGCAAAGAGATCCTCCTTGGGTAAAATAATGTCTGTTGCTTCCCCTGAGTGCTTGCCGATTCGTATCGAATCTGCCCTAGCGTTAAGTACCGAGATCGTGGGGTCGGATATAACTAACCACAGTACCATGGATTCTACCCCCGATAGTATATCCATCTTAGAGAACAGACCTCCCATTGTGAAACATAGTACTATTCCCCCACTGCCCCTTGTAAATACACCACCGGATGTCACCTTGGAAAAGGGGAGCATGACCCAGTCTAAAGTTGGAAAAAGGAAACGTGCGGGTGGGATTAACAAGGGTAGACGCGCTAAAGTGTCCAAACCCGACATTCCTCCCAAGTCAACCCCCCCCCTAGTCCACTGTAATATACCCCCAGTCAACCCCAGCCCTATATTTAACAAGACCATACCCTGCCAGTCCTGTGTAAACCTACCCCCCAATGGCTTTTTGGAAACTCTCGAACAATTGTTAATATCACTTTTGTTACCAATACTTGAGAGAGTTAAGCAACTCAGTACAAATATAGGGAAACTGGAAAGTATTGTGCTTGCCAACACGGCCATTTTGGAAAAAACCCTAGAGCCCTATCTTGGCCTTGGGACTACATCACTTCCTGGTAATGTCGCAAAATTAAAGATTGTTTCGAATGGCACTATCCACTCTACACTGTCTAGTAAACCCTCTAATTGCTCTATACCTTCCGAATCTAAAGAGCCTGCAAACACTTCTGCTTTGGACCCCGTTAAGGAAGATGCCCATACCCAAATCGGAGTTGGTAGGAAGAAGTTGGCTACAAATGACTCTAATTCTGAGCCCAGTATAAGAGGGATAACTGTCTCCCATAGTGATGGTTGCACTCCAAGTTCCCATGTATTAACCTACCTCCCGAGTCATCACCTTATACGGTAATCCTGGCAGGCGTCCCAAGGATTCCACATGATAAGACAGAGTCCCATAGAGAGCTTAAGAATAAGGTCATACATTTCTATTTTCTATTTCTATTTAGGGGGTTTTGTAAAGCGCTTGGTGACGCCCAGCGGCGTGTCCCCGCGCTGAGGAGCAGAATACTTACTGGAACCTACAGAAGTGGAATACCTTACTGTTCGAATAGTGCAGTTTTAAGCTTGGCTCTAAAGATTAGTTCTGATGGTTCTAGTCGCAATGCTATGGGTAGTGTGTTCCATCTAGAAGCTGCAAGGTACCTAAAGGATCTTCCGCCCATCCGTGCTCTAGACACCTTGGGGATAGCCAGGAGTCCTGAGCCGGAAGATCTCAGGGGGCGGGACGGCTCATAAGACGTCAGCAGTCCTTTCAAAGGGAGAGGAGACCTCCCATTGATGATCCGATGGCACGTGCATAGTGCTTTGAATTCTACCCTGCTTCTGATCGGGAGCCAATGCAAAGACCGGAGGGCCGCTGAAGATGCGGCTCTTCTGGGTGGTCTAAGCACTAGTCGGGCAGCGGCATTCTGTAAGACCTGTAGGCGGCTCAAATTCTTCTCCAAGGTCCCTAAATAGAGAAGATTGCCATAGTCCATCTTTGATGTGACTAGTGCATGCACCAGGGTTTGACGGGCTCTTACAGGTAAAAACTTCAATACCTTCCTGAGACTTTTGAGGGTCCTGAAGCATGATCCGACCACCCGATTGATCTGGGGGCCAAAGGTCAGGTCAGTATCAAACCAGATGCCCAAGTTCTTTGCTTTCTGGCACGGGATGGGTGTTGGACCTAGGCATGGTGGCCACCATGCCTACGTCCATGCCGATCGGCCTCCCCCCATGACCAGCACCTTGGTCTTGCCTCCGTTAAGCTTGAGACAATTGGCGGACATCCAGGCAGCTAGATCTTGCATGCAAGCTCTGAAGATGTCCGCCGAAAGATCGGGTGCGCGCGACAGGGAGATGACCAACTGCGTGTCGTCGGCATAAGACACCATTCGGAGGCTGTGACTCTCTACTAAGGTGGCAATCGGGGCAACATAGAGATTAAAAAGTGTTGGACTCAGGGACGAGCCCTGCGGCACCCCCTGGTCCAGAGCGATTCGCTCAGAGTAATGGTCACCTTGCCTCACTTGGAAGCCTCGGCCTGCAAGAAATGAATAAATCCATTTCAGCGCTGCCCCTCTCACCCCACCTTTGTTCAGACACTGTAGCAAGATGGAATGTGCTACAGTGTCGAACGCCGCGCTGAGGTCTAAGAGGATTAAAGTCATGGTTTGTCCCTCGTCAGCACCTTGCCTGAGGGTTTCGGTAGCCCTGAGAAGGGCAGACTCCGTGGAATGACGGGGCCGAAACCCAAATTGGGTAGGGTGAAGAAGGTTGCTTTCCTCCACATATTTCATTTGCTGTTTGTTTACCACCTTCTCTGCTACCTTAGAGAAATAAGGCAGCAGAGAAATGGGGCGTAAATTGTCCAGCTTCTCAAAGCTAATGTTGGGCTTCTTGCGGAGGGGAAGCACCACGGCCTGTTTCCAATCCTCAGGTATATAACTAGATCGAAAGGAGACATCTAGCAGGTGCCTGATGTAGGGTTCAAGTGTCTCCAGACTGTCACTCAACCTTTTTGGGGATGCGGGATCTCGAGGGGAGCCAGATTTGACAGATCTGCAAATTTTAACTAAATTCTCCGGTAAGGGGATAGTAAAATGGAGTAGCAGATTTTGATCGGCTTCATCTCCTGCTGAGTCTGCAGGCTCTTCCGCTACAGGTGGTATATCGGGAAAAGCAGAATAAATCTTAGACACTTTGTCTCCGAAGTAGTTAGCAATGCGATTGCATGCTGCTACTGAGTGGTCATCATCTTGAGTAAAGGTTTTTGGGGTGGATAGGGACTTATATATGCTGAACAGTTCCCTGGCGGAATTTTCTGCCCCGTGGATTCTGTCTGCATAGTATGTGGCTTTCTCTATCCTGATTTTGTTATGATAGGTTCGTCTCTTTATGAGATAGGCCTCTTTCATCCGGTCATCATATGCCACTCTCCATTGTCTTTCTGCTCGTTTACAGTCCCTTTTGGCGCAGCGCAGCACCTCGCTGAACCAGGGAGCAGTTCTTTGTCTGTGGACACCTTTGGTTGACCGGCCCAATGGGGCTGTGCAGTCCAGAGCAGCCGTGATGCGGTCATTGAGCAATTTATTTGCCATTGCCACGTCATTGCCTCCTGGGGGCCCTTCCGCGGTAAGAGCCTTATTAAACTCTAGCAGGGAGAATCTTGCCCACCTACGTCGAGGGTAGTTGAGAGGGGTGGGAGCGCTAGCTTTATGCTTGGGCAAGTGAATAATGAATGGAACAAAAAAGTGATCTGTCCAGGGCAGGGGCACTGGGGGAGCAACTAAGACATCCTCCCAATTGGCAAATATAGGGTCTAGCAGATGCCCACGATTATGTGTTGGAAGCTGCCCCTTTAGCTCTAGCTGTAGGGTGTGAAGTTCTTCCCGGAACTCCACCGCTCCTTTGTCTAGTGAGTCTTGCAGGTGTATATTTAAGTCTCCCAACAACAAAAACTTATCCCTCCTTATCGCTGTTTCTGTGACCCACTCTAAAATATTGCCTTTAAATCTGGACATAGGTCCCGGTGAGCGATAAACTAGCAGACCCTTTACAGTCATGCTCCCGTCGATTGTAATGGTGAAAACACCCGCCTCACATCCTGCCAAATTAACTAGTTCTAGTTTGCAGGCTAATGGCTTAATGGCAATAGGCCTCTCCCTCCCAACCTGCGCGCAGAAATTTTGTTTGTACGAAGGGTGAGCTGGCTAGGCACCAAACCCAAGGATGTGGAGGGTGATTGTATAATTATAATTTTTAGGGACCCTAGAGTAGTGAGGCACATATGTTGCCACCCTAATACTCAGAGTTCCAGAGGTATACTTACTCTTGACTTGTGGCATTTTTACTCTACCGCCCTCTGTGGCACACATCATGCCCAGCCAGTTGGGTGGGAAAGGGTTTATAGAGGCCAACAAGGTCCATCTAGACAGGACTTCCACTTCCCTCTGTATAATCGTTTCGGACCACTGAGCAGCATGGAAGGGGTGGATTAACTGGCTTATAATACTATAGGCCTTGCTTGTGTAAATAAAAATGTGTATGGAAGTATTACCAGGATGGGGAAAGTAACCTGTAGTTGTTTTACGGGGGGACTCATAGGAGCTGGTGGTGAGCAATTAAATACCGCACCTTCTCTATCCCTCGTGCCCCGTAGTGAATCAGATTCTCCCTTGCTAGATCTCGATTTCTCTGAGAGATCACAGGTTAGAAACTATCTCTGCCCTTTGCCCGCTGATCTAGTGGCAGCCCCTTACGTTAGTGAGGCTCGACTAGACAAGGTAAATCATATGTGCTTAGAACTTAGCCTTGGTGAGTCAGAGTGTTCAGTTCCCGGCAAGACCGAAAATCATACTGCCCCTCAGGTTTTGTCCACGGACCAATCGCTTGCTGACAGTGACCACCATTTTTTCACCTTGGTCTCATGGAATATAGCTGGCTTAAGGAGTAAAACCTCAATAGATGAGTGGTCTACATGGGTGGACAAATATGATGTTCTAGTTTTCCAGGAAACGTGGGCAGTGGACCCGGTTTATTCACCCGGCTTCATCAACTTTTATAAAGCAGCTACTAGAGGGGCAAAGGGCCGACCCTCGGGAGGCCTTAGTATTTGGGTCAGGCAAACCCTTAAGTGCAGACCCTCTGAATTGGTTGTAGACAGCCCAGATCTCCTAATATTACTGCTGCACCTCCATGATAGTCCAGATATTATGATTATCAATGTTTACAATAGAGATCAACCAGGAGGGCGCGGCACTAATACTTTTTTACAACTAGATGGGTTTCTGGAAACAGTTAACCCCGGCATTAATGTAATATTTGTGGGGGATTTGAACTGTTGTTTTGAGCCTTTCAATACTACCGGGGATTCACTTACGATGGAAGTGGATGTTCTTTGAAACATCCCTCTTCTCGATCTTCCACCCATCAAGAAGTGGACCGAATCTGCCATCCAGTGGATGAGTCTGTGTTTGGGGCGTGGTTTTAGGGCGGCAAACGGACGGACCGACTCAGACAAAATGGGTAGCGACACTTTTGTTGACGGTCTTCGCCACAGCAGAATTGACTATGCTCTCATCAAAGTGGAGTTCTGGTCTACCCTAAGAGATATGGTGATTTTAGATCGCCCTGAGAGTGACCATAACCCTCTTGTTCTAAGTTTTTTGTTCTGTGCTGATCACCGAAGCAACGAACAAACCGAGAAAGTCACCGCAGACGCCTTCCTCACTAATAATCAACGGAGAGTGCGCTGGGATAGGGTAGCTATTGACACTGAAGCACTAGCCGAAATCAGCACACAAGTCACTGGCGCTTTGGAAGCCTTGCACTCCCTACCATCCCAAGACGCTGTTAATAGGGAGACTACCCAAATTCATGACACTCTATTCTTGGGCCTAAAAACCTATTTCTCCAAACCCAGTAAACCAAAGAAACAAACTCAACCAAAGCGCAATCACTGGTACAATAAATTGTGCCGTGAGACCTACGGCAAATTGAAATCCGCAATCAAATCTAAAAATATGGCCAATATCAGAACAGCTAGGTGTAATTACCGTAAGGCCAAAACTATCGCCAAACAAGAATGGGACAATGACCATTGGCAAGACCTTTTAGTCGCCAGCAAATTTAAAAATTTGACCAAGTTCTGGCATATTGTGAAGTGGGGTAAATCCCCGAACTTGCAGGTTCCCTCTAATCATGTTCTTCCTGAGATATGGGTGGAACATTTTGAGTCCCAGTTTTCTGGTACTAACTTGATTGATGAGACAATCCCCCAAATTTCTCGGGATATGTCTACCGCCCAAAATTTTTCGTTTGACTGTAGAGAAGTTGAGACGGCTTTAAGAAAGATACCCAGTGGAAAGGCCCCGGGTATTGATTGTGTCCCGGCGGATCTTTTCAAATTTGATCAAAGCAACTGGGTACCCTATATCGCCTTCTTGGCTACTGCCATAGCAAAGGGGGCAGCTATCCCTGAATCATGGAAAGGTGCCGAGATATTGCCCATCTATAAGAAGGGTGATCGCTCGAGCCCAGGGAATTATCGCCCGATCAGTCTAATCGACTCGATCCAAAAAATCATTGCCAGGATGATTCTGGCAAGAATTCAGTTATGGATTGAGCAAGAGGACATTTTATCGCCCCTACAGGCTGGGTTCAGATCCCGTATTAGTACCATTGACCAGGTCCTCAGGTTCCAATTGATCGTTTGGAAAACGGTCTATTTAGGTGGCGGCACATTACATGCCGCCTTTGTCGACCTTAGGTCAGCAATTGACCTAGTTCCTAGGACTAAACTATGGGGGGTCCTAGATGGGCTAGGGATGCCCGCTGATCTCTTGAATATTGTGATTAGGTTGCACGATGAAAACTTTGCCCAAGTCCGATGGGGGAACCAAGGGCAGGTCACAGACAGATTTAAAGTAACACGGGGTGTCAGGCAAGGGTGCGTCCTAGCGCCAACTCTTTTTTTGCTATTTATAAATAGGGTTGTGCAGTATTTTTCATCCATTTCAACTGACGCCCCTTCCCTGGGTGGTAACAAGCTCCCGCTGCTCATGTTTGCTGATGACACCCTTTTATTGTCTCAGACACAGATGGGGTTACAGGCGGCCTTGAACAAGTTTGACACTTTCTGTCTCGATCATGATCTGCAAGTAAATGTTTCTAAAACCAAGTATATGGTTTTTAATAAAGGAAGACGTGTGGCAGGTCATGTTACCATGAATAATGAAAAGCTAGAACATACAAATGTTATGACCTATTTGGGGATTGTCCTCGAAAGCAAACTGAGCTGGAAGCCCCAAATTGACATTCTATCCCTTAAGTTTGCCCAGCTTTCAGGGTGTTTGGTGAAAGAACAGAGACTGTCACAGACCAAAAGGATAGGTCCAGCAATAAAGATTTATAACTCCAGGATTAGTTCGGCGATTCTTTATGGCGCGGAACTCTGGGGTTTTGCAGACATATCTTCTTTGGTCAAGGTGCAAAACAAATTTTTGAAGAACCTTACGGGTCTCCCCAGTTCAAGTCCTGTGAAACCATTACTATTGGATCTTGGTTGTCACTCAATTGATGATATTGCCCGGTTCAAACCATTGGCCCTATGGAGAAGATTGTGGACTACACCGGAATTAGCCCCTTATGCTAAGGCCTTCCTGGATGTTCGTTCTATCCTGATTTCTGGAAATATAGCATGGTTTAAGCAAGTTAGATTGCTTCTGGAATCTATGGGCCTGGGAAACCTGTGGTCTGACCCTGCTGACAACCCCTTTCCTCCCAAAAAATTATTTAAAAGTTTATATTGGTCCCAGTTACACCAGAAACAGTCCAATCAAACCTTGGCAACGTCACTGACCGGCAAGTTCCTTGAGTGTAAAAGTGACCCACTACTAGAAGATTACTGGGATATTATTAGCAGGTCCAGCGACAGGAAACTTTACCACCAGCTAAGGGTTGGTTCCCTACCCACCAGATTGTTTACCAAAAATTGGAAGGGGGAGATGACCGAATCCTGTCGATGGTGTATTGATTGCAGGGAATCGGTTGGTCATATATTTTTTGAATGCCCGGCCTAAGCAGCCCCTCGGGCGATATGGCTCAAACTCATATCCCGCAACATGGGTACTAGGGTGGGGTTCGTGGCCCTAAGAATTTTAAGATTTTACACTAGCGAACCCATTGTAATTGCTGTGGCCAAATTTCTAGGATGGGTTTGGATTATTAGAAATAGGATTTAATGGTAACCATGTGATGTGTTTTTATCTAGTTTTTATCCTGGTTTTATTTCTGTAATGATCTTATCCTTTTTGTATATTTATGGAACCCTTTTTTTATATTGTACTGTCTTTTAGGATGAATTTAATCGAAATAAAGACAAATTGAATTGAATTGAATTGAATTGAATAGTTCAAGCAAGGCTCAAGAGGGCAGGCCTAGAAAGAGGGGAGTAACAAAATTATGAAACATTATCTGTTCTTTGTAAAGTAGGCAGTCCTTGTTGGAGCATTGTGGTGGAGTGTAGCATTAACTTCATGTCACCATGTGAGGAGGATATGATCAATTAATTATTTTGAATGTTCTTCTTCTCGAGGTGATGCTAAGGAGTTCTCCTTTTGGTATAAGAAGCTTACATCAGCGGCATAAATAGAGCAAAGATGTTGTTGTACCCTGGATTCCCACTTATAGTTATTTTCATAGGGATATCTCAATGGCAGAGTTAACCTGGCCATGGTTAACGAGAAGTATTTCTTTCAGACTGCACCACCTTTACTAGATCTCAAGGGTAAGTCGAAGTGTGTGTTAGTCTTCTGAGCTGTCAGAGGCTCCCTACTTCTGTATTTGTTGCTTATTCCCACCCCAAAAACCAAAACTTTCTCACCAATTTAGATAAATAGAGTAAAAGGTAATACATAATGAAAGACCAAAACAACACAAATCCAATTTGTAGAAACGGTGATATGTAGTTTTGAAGGTTTTGATAGAAATAGTCCCTTCAAAGTATAGAACTCCCACTCTAGTTATCTGGTTGCACCGGACCATGACAAAGTCACAATTTCATGCTGACTACAAAGGAGTGAGGGCCGGATATAGGGACCAAATTAGGCCCATTTAAATCATGGTTGCGGAGCATTGCGAGATCCCACATCAAGGATGCATCGCACAGTGGCGGATCCGAGGAGATGTGTGGTGGATATGCAAAGTTCTGCATTGAGAATGCTTCATGCATCAGAGGTTCTGAGATACTATGGTGTGAAGTTCTGTGTCGAGGATGCGTTGTGCAGTGGTAGATTCAAGGAGCTGCGGAGTGGTGATGCAAAGTCCTGAGTTAAGGATTCATCTAGACGGTTTTGATAAGCTGCAATGCCCTGCGTTGAGGATGCAACATGCAACTGTTCTGAGGCAGAGCTGTGAGGTGATGCATTGTGCTGCGCTGGTTGTGCTAGGACCACAGCTGGGATGGCAGAGCACTTTCAGTCCCATTTCCAAGGATCCAGGACTGGTGTGGCACCACTTGGGGTGCAGGACTTACACCGGCACAGTCCTGCTGCTGCATTCAAGGTTGTTGGAGCCTTTTGTATACCTGAAGCTCTGATAAGGAGGCTAGCCAATTAGCCTTTGGAGTCCTGTGGTGGGCCGGCATTCAAGATGCAGGTCCAGCCCTTCTCACTCAAGCAGGTGGGCAGCAGGTCAGCAGAGTAGCAGTCTTCTTGCAGCAGAGCAACACAGCAGTCCTTCTTCTGAGTCTTCCGCAGGTCCAGATGTGTACTGAAGAGTTGGGTCTGAGGGTCCCCTATTAAACTTATTGCCCACTTTGAAATAGGAAATATTTCTCCAGACTTTCCAGATCCAAGGGTGTCTAGAATCTCCCTCCTTTCTGCCCTGACCCCAGCTTGTGTAGGGGCACAAAAATACTAGTATGAAACTCTTTACGAATGTGCTGAGGCAGGGGCTTAGTGATGTGAAATTGTGGTAGGCAGCAGCTACTCCCCCTCATCTTGACAGAGATGGACCATCCTGCCAACATCTGTTCCCCCGTCTCACTGTTTAGGAGGAATACAAAAAGATCAACGTCAAGCCACACCTAGCCATGTGACCTAGGATAGGCTGGAGGCTTCAAATTGTTCGGATACAAAAAATGCCAACTTTCTAAAACTGGCCTTTTCAGGATTGTGTCTTAAAATCTGACATTACCAATACAGAGGGTTTTCAATTACAAGTCTTTAGTCATCAAATTCAACCTTTCTGCCTGCTCTAAATTGCAAGTTATCACTTAATAAATGTAATAGGGTAACCTAATCTTATCCTATGGTAGAGGCAGACCATGTAGTAAGGAATAATACATTTTAGAGATTTTCTCCACCAGGACATGTAAAACTTAAAAATACTTGCCCTACTTTTTAACTACACTACTCCCTGCCCTACAGGCTGTTTAG
Source organism: Triturus cristatus (assembly GCF_964204655.1). Classification (NCBI taxonomy): domain Eukaryota; kingdom Metazoa; phylum Chordata; class Amphibia; order Caudata; family Salamandridae; genus Triturus; species Triturus cristatus. The sequence continues at coordinate 1,843,831,453 of NC_140590.1, forward strand.
GACCTACCAGAAGGATGATTTATATGTTTTGAAAAGGAAGGTTTGGGCTGACTAAAGGTTTATCATGCCAGGTCAGAATTGCAGTATAAAACTGCACTAACAGGCTTCAATGGCAGACCTGAGACATGTTTTAAGGGGCTACTTAAGTGGGTGGCACAATAAGCTCTGCAGGCTCACTAGTAGCATTTATTTTAAAAATGTTGAGTTGAGAAAACATGAGGGTGAAGGCAAAGAGTTTGGGGATGACCCAGAGAATGGCCAAGACCAACACACAACCAATACATACTGGCACTTCACTGCCTTTATTAAAGACCAACATGTCCCTCTTGATCCTGAATATCTGAAGCCAGAATCTATATGTGTTTTTACAACTTATATAACCTATACAGTACCACATTACACAACATGTTACCATGATATAAGACTTTAGTTTGCTTGAAACACTTTCGGATACAAAAAATATAATTCCAACAATGTGGAGTTACATGTGAATGCATATTTAGATCCCTAACAAAAGCATATTACATTTCCTTCTAGGAAATCATTGTTCCACAAAGGAAGTAGCACTCGCAGAATGGGAGAAGAACAACTGACATCTTCAACTGAATTTATTCTAATGCACTTCTTTCTCTCTAACCTATCTTTCATAGACATTTGCAACTCTTCCTTTATCTTTCCAAGTACGCTTGCCAGTTTCTTTCTAGAAAATATGCATCTCACTCTTCAGCAATGCCTGCTGCAAATATACTTTTACTCAAATATGATGGCAACAGAATTATTTCTCCTGACCATTATGCCTTTTGATCACCAGGCTACCATCTGCCATACCTTAACATAAACAATGATCATGAGTAAGCCAACATGTCTCTACTTGGCCACTGGAGCCTGGATGCTTGAGCTCTTTGAACCATTTACTTCACATTGTCAAATAAGTCAGCCACCCTAAAAATCCAAACTGAGACAGGAAGGCACAAGGCATTCTCAACTTGTGCATCCCACCTGACAATTGTGGCGCTATACTATGGCTTCTTCACATTTGTCTACTTGCGACCTTCTTCACAGTATTCAGTGAGATAACACAAAATATTGTCTCCAGTCTACACTAGAGTGATTTCAATGTGTAACCCCATTATAAATACCCTTGAAAATGAAGATTTTAAAGATTCTATATAAAGAAGGAGAAGAAGAAAATGCTAGAGTTCATATGAAATAATAACAAAGCCTAGTAGATGTAGCAATTAAATCATGCATGTATCTATTGTTAGAACATACACCGCAAACTATAGGGTCAAAACTGGCTTTTTAGAAAGGTTTGATGATTTCTAATTTTCTATGAGTTTTATGAGAACACGCTGAAATAGAATTGTATTATTGAGGTAGAAACATTATGGTGCTGATTCCGATCCTGGAAAAATTTTCCCCGTACGAATCGTATCCGGTATTTTTACCGTACGAATCGTACAAGTAGCGTACAAACTGCCAAGTACGATTCGTATGGGAAAAAGTCCATACGAATCGCATTGGGAAAATTTCCCCACACGTCCTCGGGTCGGAAAATGTGTCCAACACATCCCCGGACGATTTACCCTTCGAATCGGAAAAATGAAGTCCGACCGCGCAAGTACGATCACTCCCGTCCTTTCGATTTCACAACTGTATGGAAATAACACCGTACGGACCGAACTCCCATAGCAAGCATGGAGACACGTGCCTGCACACGCGCCGAACACCCCACCACAGACCCCGCATGTACGGACCGTACCCCCACCCCACCCGTGTATGTACGGCGCGTACCCCCACCCCACCAGTGTATGTACGGAACGTACCCCCACCCGTGTATGTACGGCGCGTACCAACACCAAACCAGTGCATGTACGCGCCAAACCCCCACCTGTGTATGTACGGACCGTACCCCCACCCCACCAGTGTATGTACGGACCGTACCCCCACCCGTGTATGTACGGACCCTACAACCAGCCCCCCTGTATGTACGGTGCGAAACACCACCACCGATGGACGGTGCGGACCAACACCCTGCCCGTGTTCGTACGCACCCTACCCCAGGCCCACACACCAGCACCCTCACCCAACATCGGCCATGTACGAGTCGTACTAAGCCATAGCAAAGGACAGCACTGTACAACAACATGGCCCATGTACGCACCGTACAGACGCTAAAAACACTCCCACTGAACCAGGACAAACCAAAAAAACACAAGGAGAGTCAATTTGAGGCACACAAGACCACAAAACATATCCAACAAGGCCAAATACATCCTATACACTGACCTGCAACTGACAAACAGATAAACAGAGGCCCAAACTACTACCACTCCTTATAACACACCCACCCAAAGTTCAAACACAGCCACACCCACAAATGGACCAATAAAAAGGCCCAACACACACAAACCATGATCCTTTGCAACAGATCCACTGCTGCCAGACCCCAGAGACAACGCACTGCACCATACTTCAACCATCAATACACCTTACACTTGCACTCCTACACACAACCACCATCACAAACACACCCTCATCACATTCACACACACACACCTGCACACCCACAACCATCCACACCCACACCCATCCACACCCCCACCCCCACAACCATCCACACCCACACCCCACACCATGCCCAGCAACAAGAATCCAAAGTTCGCAAAGGACGAGCTGGAGGCCCTTGTCGACGAAATCATCAGAGTCGAGCCACAGCTCTTTGGAACATTGGTCAGACGGACCAGCATATCAGAAAAATCTGCCATGTGGGAGAGGATAGTCAATTCCGTGAATGCTGTTGGGGCCACCAGAAGGACCACGCATGAGTGCCAAGCCAGGTGGTACGATCTGCGGAGGACGGTCCGCCGCAAAATGACGGACGAGCACAACCAGGCCAACATCACTGGAGGAGGTCCGTCCTGCAGACCGGTACACTACCATTCCTGGGAGGAGAAGGTGATGGCCACGCTGCCGCCGTTGGGAGTAGACGGACTAGAAGGAGTCTGAGAGCCTGGTAAGTACACAAACAACTCACCTCACATGGGGGGAATGCCATATACAACCCAAATACCAATCATGCACGGAACCCCCCCAAAGCCAGCACCGGACACAACCACACTCCAAAAACACACACATGCCACTAGCGCCTCCATGCCCCATGCCCCAAGCAAGGCCATGCCAAGTCACAGGCCACACAAAACACCAACACAAGACAGGATGTCCCTGATGCCGGGAGGGCGGGCCTCAAAACTAACATAGAGCAACTCTGAAGCACACAACAATGCCCTCAGCCCATATGGCTTAGGGCACAGCCATACAAACAGTGTGTCCCCACACAGTACTGTTTTGCCTGCTAATGGTGGCCGCGTTGCAGGACGACATGGGTATGAAGGCACAATTTGCACATAACAGCAGCCAATGAAGACACAGCACACTGAAAGAGTGTCAGCACACACCGCCACAGCAGCAGCACAGGCTCAGACACTCCGCCCAATGGGTGCCGGCAGAGAAGAAACAAACCCACATGAACAAGCCAATGGCCTTTGCAATACCTGCAAACTGTGTGTGCCCAGGAAGCTGGGCTGAGGTGACAGAGGGTGACACACAGAGGGAGGGAGAGGGGCAGAGAGAGGGACAGAGACAGAGGTGGACACAGGGAGAAAGACAGAGGGAGGGAGAAAGGGAGATAGAGGGTGACGGACAGAGGGAGGAGGCTGACAGAGGGAGGGAGAAAGGGAGATAGAGGGAGATGGACAGAGGGAGGAGGCTGACAGAGGGAGGGATAAAGGGAGACGGACAGAGGGAGGAGGCTGATAGAGGGAGGGGAAAAGGGAGACGGACAGAGGGAGGAGGCTGATAGAGGGAGGGAGAAAGGGAGACAGAGGGAGACGGACAGAGGGAGGAGGCTGACAGAGGGAGGGAGGAGGCTGACAGAGGGAGGGAGGAGGCTGATAGAGGGAGGGAGAAAGGGAGACTGACAGAGGGAGGAGGCTGATAGAGGGAGGGAGAAAGGGAGACAGAGGGAGGAGGCTGATAGAGGGAGGGAGAAAGGGAGACAGAGGGAGACGGACAGAGGGAGGAGGCTGACAGAGGGAGGGAGAAAGGGAGACGGACAGAGGAAGGAGGCTGACAGAGGGAGGGAGAAAGGGAGACGGACAGAGGGAGGAGGCTGACAGAGGGAGGGAGAAAGGGAGACAGAGGGAGACGGACAGAGGGAGGAGGCTGACAGAGGGAGGGAGAAAGGGAGACGGACAGAGGGAGGAGGCTGATAGAGGGAGGGAGAAAGGGAGACTGACAGAGGGAGGAGGCTGATAGAGGGAGGGAGAAAGGGAGACAGAGGGAGACGGACAGAGGGAGGAGGCTGACAGAGGGAGGGAGAAAGGGAGACGGACAGAGGAAGGAGGCTGACAGAGGGAGGGAGAAAGGGAGACGGACAGAGGGAGGAGGCTGACAGAGGGAGGGAGAAAGGGAGACAGAGGGAGCCCAAATCACCCTTGGGTGGTGTGGCCATGTCCGCTCGTCAGCAGGTGGACTGTGTGCATGTAGACAAGGTTTGGCAGTGCCTTAACCCCCCCTTCAACCTTTGATAAACACTAGGCCATGTGTCAATCTGTGCACGAGTACATCCGTGCTGCAGGGCCAAACAGAACCTTACACCAAGTATACCTACCCACTGTGTTCATCAGAACCCTGTTACAAATTGTTAAGTTACCTACCTGCATTCTCAAATAGCATGGAAAAAACAACATTTGGCCACGTACAGTGCAACACGTAAGGCGGCTCTGCATGGCTTGCTACGCCCGCTCACTACACTGCTGACTGCGTTCCCAAAATATGCATCAACTAAGATTGTGTCACACATAGGTAAAGTGTCGAAAGCTGTGGCCAAGGGACATACCCATGCACAAGTGCGCTGTGTTAGGAATGCTAGCCAAATCAAACCACCCAGAGGAACTGTGCCAAATCAAAAAAGAATGAAAGATGGATGTTGCATGTAACACAATTAACACTGTTTCTCTCACACACAGGTCAATGTCATCGATCTCCCCCCAACACTGGGGGGGGAAGACTCACAGGACCAGGCTCTTTGTGAAGAGGACCCCACCGGCAGCGACGTCTCTCACCACTCCGTGGATGACCCAGACCAACCTGGCCCCTCTGGTGTCCAACCACCTGCAGCACCTGCGGCAGGTACAACTGTGCCAACCACCACCCCCATTCCTGCCACATCCCAGGAGACACCCAGGAGCCCTGCCCGCACACAACAACACAGCCAGTCTGTCCAGGAGGGACAAGGTTCTCCGGGCACCCAGGAGGAGGCAGGCGACACCGCAAATGCCATCCCTCAGGAGTCCCGGAGACCCGATGTGCCCACAACGGCAGGCCAGGCGCAAGTGGGCAGGGGTGGTGGGAGTGGAGGACGGCGGAGGCGCGAACCTGCCCAGTTGGCTCAGGACCCGGCTATGGGACACGTCAGAAACATCCTGGACGCATACCGGCGTGACTCCAGAGGCATCGCCCAGGTAGTGGGGACCCTCAATGAGATGAAGACCCTGCAGGTGGAGCATCATGCCAGGATGGAGGCAAGACTGGCAGAGCTCCTGGCGGTGCACAGGGACGTGAGCCAATCCCTCTGTCAGATCGCCCAAAGCCTGGCAAACCCTCCCTGTGCCGCCAGGCATAGAGCAGCACCAGAAACAGGGAGGGAGGAGGAGGAGGATTCATCTGATGGAGCGTCCCTTGCATCGTCAAGGCCTGCTTCTGAGGGTCCCCGCAGGAAGGTGGGTCGTCCACGAAAAAGACCGTGAGAGTCAGCGGAACATCACCATCTCCCAGGTCACCTGGCCTGGCACCTGGCCCTCTGGCCCAACAGCAGCACAGCACTAAAGGACATTCTCTGCCACATGGCCTTGCTGGTCACTGTCTGACCAATGTTGACAAAGACTGTGGCACAGACTCTGATGACTTTCAATGGCAAGGACACCAACTCCCCCTGTGAACTTTGGATTCTACACTCCCGCCAAGCACCTCTTGTCACCCCCCCAAACACGTACCCCAGCACTAATAAAATTCATCACAATCACAAGATGATGCCGTCATTTCGCATTATTCCACTACATGTGTGTGTTGTAAAGTCAAACCATGCCTGATTTCTGAAGTAACTCCAAACATCCATACCCTGGGGTCTGAGTCTGGCACAGGACACACATGGGTCACAATGTACCATCCAAGACAGACATGGAGCACCATACTCACCCGTGATGGGCCCAACCAGCTGAGGGGGTGCCCGCACAACTGTGCCTACAGACCTATTTAGAAGAGCAACAGTCATGCGCAGAGGTCAGGGATCATGTGGAGTGTCCTGGGGTGGGAGTCCCAGGTATGTGTAGACACGTGGCAGAACCATGTCCTGCATGCTTGAGTCAGGTGGACGTGGAGAATGGTGGGCCAGCCAAGGTTGGATGCATGGAGATGGCACAATTGGGTGTTGGATCACAGTGCCACAAGGTTGTGTTGTGCTTGTGGGCTGCATCCTGAGTGTGTGCGTGGATTGAGAAGGTCATCCTGCAGCTGGCAGTGATCCACTCCCCCCATCTCTGTTTGACGTTGATGTGGCCTGGTCGCCGGATGTAGTAGCAGAGCTGTGCAGATGCACCCTGGATGTGGACAAGTATCATGGGATTTCTAACGCACATGTCCGTAGAGTGCAGGGTAGGATTAGACACGGATGTCGTAGTTGACCTGGGGGATGGTCTCCCTCTTGCCTTGAGGTGGATGGAACTGGGGATCTTGTGCATAATGCAGAGTGTGCTGCCGCATGAGGCACAGATGCTGCTGATCAGCATAGCACATGTCAGCAAGCAATCCATGATGAACACCAGCTCGTTTGCGTGGACACTGGGTGCCCTTGCTGCAGGGCCTGCAGCAGCATGCGCCATGTCAAGGAAACAATGCCACAAGTAGCACACAAAGACAAGGATCTCAGGAAGGAACTATGCAAAAGGTGTATGTCAAGGAAGGAATGTCTGGTTCAACATGGCACACACACACACAATGGATTCACATGCAGCACAGTGGCCGTCGTGGAGACTGACATGCCACAATACCTACACAGCCATGGACATCATGCACAATACAGAATCTAATCCCTGACAAACAGCTTGCATCTTGCTACTCTACACATAGACTCATATGCACCATCTCTGAGAACAATGCCAGACATGCCGCATGCACAGTGGCAACAGACCACCATTGACAGAGATGAGGCACCTTGGAGGCAGAGGGACACCTTTATTACTCATGTGTGTCGGAATGCTAATGCAACTCTGTCAACACATACAAAGGTCATGTGGATGAACACGTGGGACCAAAACTGGCACCCCCCTTACCACCACAGATGCTGGAAATCCATGGCACTGGCACACAAGTGACGGGTTACAGCTAAACACCCCCTGCTGCTCACGGAGAGCCTGCTATACACCATTGAGCCCCTAATGGGGAATTCACACACCATGTCAACCCGGTGCAACCCGTATGTTTCCGAGGCCAGTGTTACACACATTGATGGCTCCATCACAATCCCATTACAGATGACTGTCACCAAGTCTGACCATCAATTCAGGTGAATTCTGCTCCAGGTCATGTGCCCCATGGTGATTCTACATGTATGTAAAGTATCCAAACATGAACAGGAGCAGTACACACACATTCAAAACAAATACCACTCCCAAAAAGCCGTGCTGCATCCCTTACCCGAAGGAGATTTTCAAACTTGTCCGTGCATGTAACGCTGATTCAGCACATGTTGCTGTGTTCATGAGGAATAGCAGGAGCACAACAATGCCACCAGCAGACAGCATGCGCAAGTACCTGTGGATGGGAGACACACCAGAAGTCAGCCAAAAGAAGCACATCCGCATGCATGTGCATGTACTCGACACGTATTAGGTTGTCAACATGCTAGGTGACAATGATGACTCTGGAAAAACATTCTTCTATTGCACCATCACTCGAGTGACACATCCAAACACACCTCTGACTCACTTGGAAGACATGCAGATGGACACACACATTGCAACACTTGCCATACACAGCCCAATGCGTGCACACTCAGACACTGGAACTCACCACTAAGCAAAGAAGTCGCGTATGAGCCGACTCCGCATGTCCTCTACCGCCTCCTCCACATCACTTGCCTCGTGGCCAAGCCCTTCATCCTCCACGGGTGGATGGTCCTGCTCATCTGGATCCAGGATGAGTGGCACAGCTTTCTCCACTGCCATGTTCTGCAGCATGCAGCACACGAGGAATATCTTGCAGACCTTCACTGGTGCATATGGGAGTGCGCCACCGGTCTTGTGGAGGCAACGGAATCGGCTCTTCAGGAGGCCAAACGTCCTCTCTATCACTCGCCTGGTCCGCCCATGGGCGTTGTTGTAGCGGTGATCGGCAGCCGTGCTGGGGTTGCGGAGAGGCGTGATCAGCCATGGCATGTTGGGATAGCCAGCGTCCCCTACATGGAAACATCATGGACAAGAGTGGGTCAGGAGGAGCAGTAAGACAGGAAGATGACGTTAAATACAGGACTGCCAGAGTATACCCACCAACAATACATGCTTGTTTGTTGCGCAGCTGCAGCATCATTTCAGGCACCCTGCTACGCCTCATGATGTACGCATCGTGTGCTGATCCTGGAAAACGAGCACAGACATGTGAAATCAGCATGTTGGCAAGACACACCGCAAGGGCATTAATGGAGTGGTAATGCTTGCGGTTACGGAAGTCTACCTCCTGTGCCTGTGGTGGTACTAAAGCCACATGTGTTCCATTTATGGACCCAATGACATGGGGCATCCCTCCCAGGGCATAGAACTCATGCTTGACAGCTGTCAACTGCTCAGGAGTTGGGAATGTAATGAACTCATCCAGGTAAACCAACATGGCCTCAAAAAAATCATGCAGCACACGGCTGAACATGGTTTGGGACATGCCACCGACATGGGCAATGGTATGTTGAAAGGTACCCGTGGCCAAGAAATGTAGGGCTGCCATCACCTTCATTTTGGGTGTCAGTGCCCCAGGATACCTGTGTAGCGGTTGAAGGTGTGGTGCCAGCCGTGTCGTCAGGTCCTCAATCAAGCGTTGGGGGAAGCGGTAGCGGCGTATACAGTCATTTTCCCGCATGTCAGCCAAGTCCGGAATTGGTCGAAGGAGAGGCGGAGCCCTGCAGTGAATTAGAAGGGACAACGAAGAGTGAGTACAGTACACCACCAATGTCAATGTACAGAGCACATGCTCAACTGGCAATACACATATGCCACATACAGAGTCAGGTCTGTGCAATATGCCCTGGACACGTATGCCAGGCATGTGACACTCCTACCAAGAGCCAGCTACAAACGTTGATTCTCAACCTCAATATGCCATGCCATGAAACTAGCTGTGGGCCAGTGTAAGTGAGCAGGCAGATGCATTACGGGAGTTACAGACATCCAAATATGTGCTGAAGAAGGATGTTCATTACACAGACAGGTTGCGGAACACTAGAGGCACAGGTCAAATGTCATAGAATAAGGACAGACCACACACATTGCCATGAAGGATTACATGTCAAGACTGATCACACATACATTGAGAGTATGCAGATATGTCCTTGTTTTGGAACTCTGTGTCGATGCATACATACACACCTAACGTCGGATTACACATGTGTGCTGGTGTGCATAACAGTGTGCCATGCCCATCTACACACAGAAACATGTTGGTTGCAGCAACAGCAGATGCATTTGACCAAACACCTACAGCAAACCTATGGGAACACATGACACACACATGACATAGCTACAGCGTGCAACACGGGCATTCACTTGTCAGGGGTAACATTCCGTGTACCTGGCATCAGGGGACATTTGCGGGTGTCGGTGACTGTGCCATGCCAGTGACGCATGGCCCACCAAGTCAGTACTACATGCACACATGTCAAAGGAGTGAGGGGGATGTGTGGCACATGGGGCACCATCACACGTGGCATGTGTACACAGCTCATCATACTGTAATTAGCTTCACACCTCAGGAGTATGTTGCCACATCCCAGCCTGACCCACCTGTGCCCGACACATGTAGTACTGCACAGACAATGCCTTGATATCCAGCCTTGGCCATGTATGACAGCTCAATTCATTCCTGTGTGCCACCTGTCACCACTGTCAGGTGTGAATCCCACCGTACATACGCTCCGAGTGCGTGTGTAGGGTCCCTATCACTATGGACCCACGTGGACGTCGGTCGTAGCACGCCCTGTCCCGTAGAGGGGCGGGAAGACCCCTATGATGAAGCATGACACCAAGGGCCCTTTTGGTATGTGAGGGGTATTTAAACAACCTGTGTGCACTTTCAACCACTGTAGGAATGCATACTTAATCTGGGAGGATTTGGCATACATATATATCTGAGGGTGGATCCCTATGTTAACTAAAGTGCACTCACTTGCCAGGTCCTAACTTCCCCTTTTTAACATGTGAGTCACCCCTAAGGTAGGCCCCAGGTACCCCTGTGGGCAGGGTGCAGTGTTTGTGAAAGGTAGGACATGCCCTGATGTGTGTGGCATGTCCTGATACAATTGCAAAGCTATCTGTCCCATAGGATAGAATGGGGATTTAAGTTATAAAATCTTATATGTATAACTGCCCATGGGAATAAGATGGGAAAATGGAGTTTAGTATGCCTGAACTCAGAATATAAAAATATATCTTTTAGTAAAGATGATTTTTATATTGTGTGTTTGAAAATACCACTTTTAGAATGTAGGTATTTTCTTCCTTAGCCATCCTGTGTGCCTCAGCTGGGTCAATCAATCAGGGAATTATCAGGTGCACTACTCACCCGTGAGGGTCTCAAGGCACTTGAGGGGGGGATGGAGAGGATAAGCAGCTCCTTTCAGTTGAAAAGCCAGGTCTTGAGGGTCTTCCTGAAGATGTGCAGAGAGGGGGCGCATCAGATGTAAACCGGGAGCTCGTTCCAGGTTTTGGCCGCGATGTAGAAGAAGGCTCTTACGCCCATTCTGGCTCTGCGGATGCGCGGGGTTTCGGCGAGGGCGGGTACGTGGAAGGATATTCTTTCGTTGAGGTATTAGGGTCTGGTGTTTTGAAGGCATTTGTTGGCATGGGTGAGTATCTTGAAGATTACTCTCTTCATGCCGGGGAGCCAGTGGAGGTCTCGCAGGTGTTGAGAAATGTGTCCTTGTCGAGGGTTGCCAAGGACGAGTCTGGCTGCGGTGTTCTGTATGGTCTGAAATCTGCCGGGCAGAAACTTGTTGATTCAGGCATAGAGGGCGCTCCCGTACTCCAGTCTGTTGGTTATGAGTACGTGGATGATGGTCCTTCTTGATTCTGAGGGATACATTTGAAGGTCTTGCGAGGGATGCAGAGGTGTTGAAGCATGTGGAGGTGATGGCCTTGACCTGTTGGGTCATGGAGAGGGAAGAGTCGAGTACGAAGCCAAGGTTCTGGGCATGGTCCGTGGTGGTGGGCAGGCTGCCAAGGGCGGTTGGCCACCAGGTATTGTCCCATGTAGTGGGAGAGGGTCCGAGGACGAGGACCTCTGTCTTCTGCGAGTTGAGTTTCAGGCAGCTGCTGCTCATCCAGGTTGCAACATCCTTCATTCCTTCCTTGAGTCGGTAGTAACAGGATCCTTGGTGAGGGAGAGGATGAGCTGGGTGTCATTGGTGTAGGAGACTATGTTGAGTCTGTGCTGTCTGACAATGGCAGCTAGTCGGCCCATGTAGATGTTGAAGAACATCGGGCTGAGATATGATCCTTGGGGTGCTCTTCCTTTGATCTCTGTGTGTTCAGAGAGGAAGGGTGGCAGTCTGATTCTTTGTGTTCTGCCGGTGAGGAAGGAGCAGAGCCAGTCAAGGGCGGTTCCCTGTATGCCGGCGTAGTGGAGTCTGGAGTGCGCTGGGAGATGGTGTCAAAAGCTGCAGAGAGGTCGAGAAGGATCAGAGCCACAGTGTGGCCTTGGTTGAGGAGGGTGCAGATGTCATCTGTGGCGGCAAGGAGGACGGTCTCGGTGCTATGGTTGCTGCGGAATACGGATTGCGAGGGTTCGAGGATGGAGTGCTCTTTGATGAATTTCGTTAGTTGGGTGTTGACGGTCTTCTCAGTGACTTTGACTGAGAAGGGGAGGAGAGAGATGGGTCGGTAGTTCTTGAGGTTCAAAGGATCTGCTGAGGGTTTCTTGAGAAGGGGCTTGACTTCAGCACGTTTCCAGTCATCAGGAAAGATGTCTGTTTTGAAGGAGGTGTTGATTGTGCGTCATAGTTCTGGTCCAATGGCGGTGGTGGCTCTATGGAAGATGTGAGGAGGGCAGGGGTCCATGGGTTCTCCTGAGTGGATGCTTTTCATGGTTGATTCAGAGTCTTCTGTGGTGGCTGGGGCCCAGGCGGAGATGATGGGTTGACTGGTGTTGCTGGGGGAGTGCGTGGTTTCGCCATCCATTGTCAGTTCTTTGAAGTTGTCGTAGAGGGACTTGATTTTCAGATGGTAGGTGTTGAGCTTGTTGCAGAGGTCCTGGGAGGGGGTGATGTCTGTGGCTTTGCTTGGGGGTTTAGTGAATTCTTGGATGATGCTGAAGAGTTCCTTCGAGTTGCTGGAGTTTGCGGTGATCTTCTGAATGAAGGTCCTTTTGTTAGCTCTGATAAGTTGGTGGTGCTCTGTCATGTTGTTCTTGTATGTGGCACGGTCTTCCGAAGATTTGCTGTTCCTCTAAATCTTTTTGAGACATCTGCTGATGCGCCTGGATTGGACGTTGTAGCCTCCTGCGAAAATGGGGTTGAGGGTGTTTCCTGCCTTGTGGGAGGGGGTGGTGATGAGCTGTTGCAGTCCAAAGTTGGCGAGGTTGTCCAAAGAGGTAAACAACCATTACAACAAATCTTTTACCTCGCATACCATCACCCCGCATACCATGACAACGCAAATACTATTACTCTGCCATGACGTTACAACGCATGGCATTACATTTTATATGCTTTTACTACGCATGCTTTTACAACTAAATTTATTGTAAATCCATGAATGGTAAAAGCATATGTTTTTATATGTAAGTATAAGGTAAGTATAGGGTTTGGGGTTTGGGGTGTAGGGGTATATATTATGGGGGTTCAGGGGTAATTTTAGGGTTAAGTGTATGTTTGGGTTTTGGGGTGCTGGGGTATTTTTAGGGTTTAGGGTGGGTTTAGGTTTTGGGGTGCTGGGGTATTTTTGGGGTTCAGGGTGTGTTTGTGTTTTGGGGTGCAGGGGTAATTTTAGAGGTGTAGGGGGTAAATTTAGGGTGCGTGCTGGGTGCAGGTTTTGGGGTACTGGGGTAATTTTAGGGGTCAGGGCGGGATAGTGTTTTGGGGTGTAAGGGGTATTTTTAGGTTTCAGGGTGTGTTTAGGTTTTGGGGTGCTGGGGTATTTTTAGGGTCAGGGTGGGTTAGGGTTTTGGAGTGTAGGGGGTCATTTTAGTGTTCAGGGTGGGTTTAGGTGTAGGGTTCTGGGGTATTTTTGGTGTTCAGGATGCATTTAGGTTTTGGGGTACAGGGGTAGTGTTAGGGGTGTAGGGGGTAATTATAGGGTTCAGGGTCTGTTTAGGTTTTGGGGTGCTGGGGTATTTTGGGGCGTTCAGGATATGTTTAGGTTTTGGGGTGCTGGGGTAATTTTAGGGGTCAGGGTGGGATAGGGTTTAGGGGTGTAGGCTTTTTTTAGGGTTCAGGGTATGTTTTGGTTTTTGGGGTGCTGGGGTATTTTTAGGGGTCAGGGTGGGTTAGGGTTTTGTGGTGCAGGGGTATTTTTGGGGTTCAGGGTGAGTTTATGTTTTGTGATGCAGTGGTACTTTTAGGGGTGTGGGGCAATTTTAGGGTTCAGGGTGCATTTAGGTTTTGCGGCACTGGGGTATTTTTAGGGGTCAGGGTGGGTTAGGCTTTTGGGGTGTAGGGGTTAATTTTAGGGTTCAGGGTGTGTTTAGTTTTAGGGGTGCTGGGGTATTTTTGGGGTTCAGGGTGCATTTAGGTTCTGGGGTGCAGGTGTAATTCTAGGAGTCAGGGTGGGATAGGGTTTTGGGGTGCAGGGGTACTTTTAGGATTTAGGGTGAGTTTAGGGTTTTATATAATATATATAAAATAAATATATAAAAATGTTTTTATAAATAATAATAAATATATAAAATATATATATATATATTATCTACTGGCGGTCGCCAGTAGATAGTTATAGTTAGGACCGTGTTTCCATAGGAAATCCGCAACATTCTATTTGGAATAACTTTGGCGCCGGTTGACGAATCCTCGCAAAATTTTCAAAATAGGTGGGGCGCTCCGCTCCGCTCCTACCCTGAAAGTCTCGGGGGGATTCGTCAAGCGGGGGCTGAGAAAAAAGGGGGGTCCCAAAACGCATTTTCCCCATGCAATTTTCCATAGGGACCTTTAGTCCAAGGTACAGCCCGAACGGCTGAACAGAATTACTTGAAATTTGGCAGAGAGGTAGTCCTCAGGTCAGGGATGTGCCTTTTGCAGGTCTGGTGTCAATCTGTTCAGTAGTTCCTGAGAAAATCAAAAGTAAAATCATATATATATGTGGGCGGAGCCTAACCACACATCTCATCCTGAGATCTGATTGGCTGTCAGCACTTCATCCAAGAAGTGTTGGCAGCCATCTTGGGACCAATATACATGATAGCACCTCATTAAAAAGCATTGCAGTTAATAGAAGGTTTTAAGACTTTAGTTACATTATAAATCATTTGTTGATGGTACCATACTCATTTTAGGAATTGTGGTATGTTTTAAGGTGATTTCACCATGTGAAAAAGCCTTCTGCTGGGATATCATGATTGAGAGAAAAATATTTTCTCATGCTTTTCCCACAGAGGTTTGGAAGGTGATCTATAAGCTAAACTGAGAGCTTATTTTCTGTAAATTCACATTATCTTTCTCAGTCATGTGAGAATGAAGTCTGACATTCTCAGTAAAACATGTACATCCAACAAGGGCAGAGACTGTCAGTTGATTCCTTTGTGTTCTACTGCAGCTTCCCAGAGTGTTCCAAAGAACAACTAGAGCGCTAACAGTCCTACTTATGATAAACGTATGGCACACCTGAAGCCATCTTGCTTGGATTAAAGTGGTAACTCTTAAAACATTTAATTTAAAAAGGAACAAAATGAGGGGGTTCATTTTTCCATAAAAAGTATGATTAGTGCTGCAGAAAGAAAAATTAGGGCACATTTTGAGTGACTTCTCAAATCCTCTTCTATTTCATTAAAAAATTCTGACAAGCAGACTGAAACATGCACTTTCAATACCAGCAGCAGTTTTCCCTGGTGAGCAGTAGCTTTACTACAGTGATCTAATGAGCAAAAAGAGTGCTAACATTCTGAATTTATGGGAAATGTGTGACACATCTTAATGCCTTTGGAATCAAAGTAAAAAACTGAAAGTATTTCCTACTGAGGAGACTGCAGTAAATGAGGAAATTAGGAAACTTCATAACAAATAAGTCTGCCAAGATGGCCACCAGAGACAAAAGAGCCCAAATGTAGCCCAAATATCACCCAGATGTAGCCCAAGTATAGCCCAATGACAGAATGTCCCAGAGTGTTCTTAAAAACAACTAGAGCGCTTACTGTCTTCATTATGACAAAAGTATGGCACACCTGAAGCCATCTTGATTGGAATAAACTGGTAACACATAAAACATTTAATTTAAAAAGGAACACAATGAGTGGGTTCATTTTGCCATAGAAATTATGATTAATGCTGAAGAAAGAAAATGAGGGCACATTTTGAGTGACTTCTCAAATCCTCTTCTATTTCATTAAAAAATTCTGACATGCAGACTGAAACATGCACTTTTAATACCAGCAGCCGACTTCCATGGTGAACAGTAGTTTTACTACAGTAATCTAATGAGCAACTAGAGTGCTAACATTCAGAATTTATGGCAAATGTGTGACATATCTGAATACCTTCATGATGGAATCAAAGTAGAAAACTGAAAGCATTTCCTACTAAGGAGACTGCAGTACATGAGGAAACTAGGAAACTTCATAACAAATAAATCTCCCAAGATGGCCACCGGAGACAAAAGAGCCCAAATGTAGCCCAAAATCACTCAGATGTAGCCCACATATAGCCCAATGACAGAAGTGTGCAAAACACTTATTATTTTGTGTTTTTGCAGTGTTATATAGTGCAGACTTGTCAGGTATTGGAGTGCTTTACATGAGCATTGGTTACATCACACAAGAACAAATTCATTTTGGTTGTAGACATGGGGAGACTAAGTGATTTGACCAGAATCACAGAATGTCGAGCTGAAGCAGAAACTTCAACCTGGTTCCCCAGTTGCAAAGTCTGCAGTTCTGGAAGTAACACCACATCCTCTCCCCTAAGTGCAACATTTAATCAAGTGGTCAACTGGATAAAAAAACATTAAGGTAACAAATAATTTAAAAGTGCTTTCTCGCTATTTGAAAACTCAGAAAATATGTCCTTATTTTAGTCTTTTAGAGCACTAACCATAATTTTGATGCCAATAAGACCCTCTCATATATGTAATATCTAAAGGAAATGCTCTAGGTATTACAGTTTTGATTACATCAAGATGACGTCAGGCGTTCCACACTTTTGTAATAAATATAGAATGTTAGCAATCTAGTTGTTCATTAGGATACTGTTGAGAGGCAGAGGCCAGGGGCACGGACTCTGAAAATTGAAGGCAGGTAGGAGGGTGCAAAGGCAACAATTTAACCACACTGAGCAGGCAGGAAGGGCAGTGGCAGCACAACAGACTATGGAGGGCAGTGGAAAGGGGGGCAGTGGCAACAAACCAACAATACAGGACTTGCAAGAGAGGCTGTGGCAATGTAATAGACCATTGTGGGCAGAAGGAAGAGGCAATGGTAGTACAACCATACATGCCAACAGACCCGATTCAGCCAGGAAACGTCCAATGTTTTTAAGCTCAAATGGGCTTTATTTTATCTGTCTCCTGTCTGCAATCTCCTCTTTTTCAATGTAACTCAAAGGGGAAAATCAATACCCCAGTTTTTTTTCAAAATCTCCCTCTTACCAAGTTCAAAATGTTCGCAAGTATGGTACATTGGATCATGGAAGGAAATGGGGTAGGGACATGGACTTGGATAACAGAGGACAGGAGGGACATGGAGAGGTGCACCAAACAGACCCTGCAGGGCAGGCATCAGGGTTTGCAGCAGCACAATACACCACACAAGGCATGCGGGACGGGAGTGCAGCACAACAATCCATAGAAAGCAAGATGGAGGGGACAGGACCATGCACATGGACAACAGAGAACAGAGGGGCAAGAGGCAGGACCATAATGTACAGACAGGAGAGAAAGCTGCAGCGTAACAGACCATAAAGGGCAGGAGGGATGGATCAGGGGCATTACAATGGAACAGACAAGCCAGGAGGGAGGGAGTAGGGGTCTGCACATGTAAACAGAGGGCTGGGGGCAAGGGGGCAGGGCAGGAGCAGCAAGATAGCCATGGAGGTCAGGCAGGATGGGCACTAGAAGCAAGACACACCATGAAGAGCAACAGTGAGACTGTGATGGCATACACACAGACCATGGAGGGAAGGTGGGAGGGGTTCAGGGGCAGCTAACTGACCACACAGGGAAGGTGGGAGGGGCCATGGCAGCACAGAAGACCATGCATGGCAAGTGGGAGGGTTAGTGGTAGCACAATGGCAATGATGGGCAAGAAGGAGGGTGCAGGGGCATGCACAAAGGACGATGGAGGATAGAAGGGATGGTCAGGACCTGTGCACAGACAAGAAAGTTCAGGGGAAGGGGCCTCACAACAGACCGCACGGGGCAGGCAGGAGGAGCAGTTGCAGCACAACAGACCAGGGAGGGCAGAAGGGTGTGGCAGTACAATGGACCATGTAGGACAGGAGGAAGAGGATAGGGGCATGGCATGTGGACAGGCAGGGTGGAGGTGGCAGGGACAGGTTACAGTCATCTGACAATGCTAGGCAGGTGGGAGGGGAGTGGCAGCTCAACAGAACACTCAGAGTAGATAGGAGTGGCAGGTCCATGGAACATGGTGGGCAAAAAGGATGGAGCAGGGGCATACACAAAGACATCGGAGGGCAGGGGGAAGGAGAACAGGGGCAGCAAGCTAAGCACAGAGTTTAAGCAGGAGGTCAATGATGGGGCATAGAATTGGGCAATGGAGGGCAGGAGGAGTGGACTGGTACATCATACTAAATTGAGGGCAGTGGCAGCACATCAGACCATGCATGGCAGGAGGGAGGAGGATAGTCCATGGATTCACACAACAGAGGATAGGGAGGAGGGGGATGGGGCAGCAAGCTAACTGTTCAGAGAAGGCGGGTATTAGGAACTTTATTGTTTTTAAAACGTGTGTCTGTGCGAACTACTTAAAATATGAACAAGTATGCAGCATAATCTCACTTTTATTCAGGAAGAAGAGGACGTTTGTGACTGTGACTCCGGGCTCACTTGGCAGAAACACCCCCTGACCCTCCACCCCCTATCGCAAAATGTAATGCCCGTGAAAAGGGTAGGTGAACACAGTGTTATATAGAACATAGTCCTGAGAGCACGATTGAAAATGAAAACTAGATATAGTGTATGGTATAAACTATGCACCAAAAAGTGTGATATAAGATGAACCGGGCGTGAAATATAATATGCAATACATTGTGCGCAATGACAGATTCATTGGAGAGCGCGAGATAGCACAGGCACTAGCGCGTGCTATGCGATATGCGCCTTGGAGTGTAATATGCACAGGGCAGTGTTGTGTAACCTAACTAGTCTCTAAAGTTGTAATATAAAATATGTGCTGGGGAGTGTAACGTTGCATATGCACTGTGACAAAGATATGGATCCCAGATTGTAATATGTATGGCATAGCACTGTGCGTTATAACATAGGCATCGAGGAAGGCACGTTAGATGGGGCAATATAACCTGTGCGAAGACAAGTGTGGCATGACATATTCACGGGGTGGTGTTACAGTGCACATGGGCTAGAGAGTGTCATAGCATATGCACTAGCTAGTGGAATACAACACAGAGGTGTGTGGCACTCAGCAGGCAATGGTGGGTGTAACACAGCATTGGGCTCTGCCAGGAGCGCGCTGTGACTCTCAAGTGATGTTCGTCCCCTTTCCAGAGAGTAAAATAAAAAGTATTACACATCCGGCAGTGGATGTGTGTTTTATTAACCGTGAGGGGGTTTCTTGCATAGTTTGTCAGATTTTTGTCGAATCCCCTTTGAATGGCTTGGTGTGCATGTGTATTAAATGTGCCCGTCAATAGCTACCCATGTTTGTATAAATAAACGACAAGGGTGTCTACCGGGATTAGGCACGGTAGGGCATCAGACATGTCAGAGCATCACTAGTGGTGTAAATACATTCCACGTGGATTCATTGTATGCATAGTCGCCTTTTAATGAATATCACGCAAATCGTCATGGTGATAGGTACGTACGGTTTGTCCAGCATGTCCTAGGTGTGTCTATAAATATATATTTTTTTAAAATAATAAAAGACAGTGGCCGGCCCTGGGGTAAAAAAAATATAATTAGGAGACAGGCCTTGGGGGATGGGGTCATCAGGGCCAATAAATTAGAATAAGAAGGGGAACCACACAACCCCCCTTCTTAAAAAATTAAAATAAATAAAAGACTGGCATCGTGCCGGAGGCCAAGCCCCCTCCTTGCAGCACTCTGCAAACGCGCCCCCTGGCGAGTTGTATGTTGGGGAATTAATTCCTCTTCAATACTGAGGGTCCCTGAGGGCCAACTAGCCCAACAGGCATCTCCAGTATGCACCAGGGAGCTGCGCTGCAGACAGGTGTTCTGAGGCCAAGCCCCTTTTTACACCTCTCCGCAACGCAGCTCTGTGGCGCTCACTGGAGATACCTAGTGGTCTAGTTTGACCCTAGGGACCCTTAGAATTCAAGGGGACTTAATCTCTCAACTTAGAACAGCCACAGGGCGCGTTTACACAGTGGTGAAGGGAGGGGACGGGGCCTGAGGTGACATGTGCAAACACGCACTATGGCACGTTTTAAATTGGGGATATAATTTTCCTTCAATACTGAGGGCCCCTGGGGGCTAACTAGCCCACCAAGTGCTTCCAGTAAGCGCCACTGAGCTGCATTGCAGAGAGGTGGTCCAGGCCGTGCCACTTTTTACACCTCTCTGCAACGCAGCTCTGTGGCACTTACTGGAGGTACCTAGTGGGCTAGTTGGACCCTAGGGACCCTCAGGATTCAAATGAACTTAATCTCCCAACTAAAAACGGACACAGGGCGTGTTTACACAGTGGTGAAGGGAGGGGACGGGGCCTGAGTTAACGTGTGCAAAAACGCCCTGTGGCCTGTTTTAAGAGGTAGTTTTAATCCCCCAGCCCTATTATATACTAGGGGCTTACAGAGGAGGTCATGCTAATCACAGGGGGACCCCAACGCATAATGTTCCCTAGTGTATGTAGGTGTTTTCACTGTATTCTAAGTGTCTTTTAACATAGCACTGGCTCTAGGACTGGTTAGTCAGACTTAGTTACCACCAGTATCCGTCTGAAAAAGTTGAGGGTACAGGATGATTTTGCAACAAGGCTTCTTTCTGCTCTTCTTTTTGTTCTTTCTGCACGTTATCCTTCTTCCTGCACTTTTCTTCGTCTTTGAGGACTTCTGTTGCTTCTTTCTGCACTTCTTTTTTTTCTTTCTGTGCATTTTTTCTTCTTTCTTCACATGTCCTATCTCTGTAGGCATAGTTAGAAATTAGCATTTAAAAAACCTTTGAAATTCACAGAAAAAACTATAGGTTTCAGGCACGTTATAGTTAGGAATTAGCATTTAAAAAACCTCAGAAATTCACTGAAAAAACCATAGGTTTCAGGGGTGTTATAGTTAGCTGGACATTTCACTCGTAAAAAACCAATGAAATTCCCCCGTTATAGTTAGTTCAGATAACTATAACTCGCGCGCCCGCAATCCACTGCTCATGACGTCACATATTACATCACTCATGACATGGTCAGTGGCATCACTCATGACATCACTGATGACATCATCCTTGTGATAGAGTGGCGGTCGCGCGAATTATAGTTATCTGAAATAACTATAACGGGGGAATTTCATTGGTTTTTTACGAGTGAAATGTCCACCTAACTATAACCTGTGTGAAATCTATGGTTTTTTAAGTGAATATTATATATATATATGTACATACACATACATAATATTGTAAAGCACTTTTACATAGTTTATGCCTTCACCACGCATGTCTTTGCGTTGTTAAGGCATGCATGGTAAATTCATATGCGGAGTGAAAGTTTGCGGGGCAATGGTATTGCATAGTAATTGCATTTGCGTTGTGAAAAATACAGGGTGAAGGTATGCGCGGTGAGGATAACAACATATATTCTGTCCAGGAGGGTGGAGGATTTGGGGTCGTTGAGTTTGTTGTGGTAGAAGTTGAGGTCTCCTGTGAGTATGTAGTCTGTGGAGGTGATGGTGTGGGGTGCGACGAGGCATGTGATGGTCGTGGTGAATGCTATTAGAGGTCCCGGAGGCCTGTTTGTGAGGGTGCCACGTAGGGTGGTTCTAGTAGAAGTGAAGGTGTTCGTGGTGGTGGAGGAGTTGTTCGTGGTAGAGGTGGAGAATCGGAGGGAGAATTTGTGTGCAGTGACAATTCTTCCTCCTGGGTGGTTGGGGCAGTCTTTCTTCTGGATCGTGTATCTATCAGGGATTGAGGTGGTGATGTCAGGGTGGAAGAGGAGTTTGTCCAGGTTTCTATGAAGAAGGCGACATCTGGCAAGAGGGTATTGAGGAGGTCCCAGATCTCCATGGCATGTTTACGCAGGAAGTGCACGTTGAGTATTCACTTCAGGGGTTCGGTGATGTTAGCATCCGGTGTGGGGGCGGTGGCTGTGGCGGTGCGATCTGTGACGAAGGTCTGGCAGCAGTGACTGCAGGAGAACTACCCATGGGTGGTGCTAGGTGTGGACAGCTGGCAGTTGTTGTTCCTTCTGGGGTTGAATGTGAGGAGAGCAGCTCCGTTATAGAAGTGGAAGGTCTGAGATCCAGGGTTTCTGGTGCTTGTCACGATCAGGTCACGGACGGGCACAGATGGGCTTTCCTTTGGAGCAGCCGCCATTATATAGGGAAGGGGGAGTAAAGCGCAGCTGGGAGGCTGGAGCAGGGACTGACAGGGGGAGGGGCCACGGGGACAGTGACAGCGGCAGGAAAGGGTGGCGGAAAACAGGCACAACAGCTGTACGATGTGGAACCAGGCTAAATACAACAAATACCAGGCTAATCCAACAAAATACAACAGAAGCAACAAAAACAAAACAAAACAAAATGAGTAGGACAGAGAGGAAAGTTACAGGTACAAAATGTAGGCACAATTTAGAGACAGTCAAGACAGGAAAATGGGCACAGTACAAGAGGGCCTCGAACACCTACCACCACAGGTGGACGGGGTCAGGGGCAGACGGGTAGCACAACAGCGGAGCTGCTGGGGGAGAGGGCAGGTCTCTGACCAGGAGGTCAGAGGTCTTGCTGGGTTTGTGTATTGACTGTCTGGTTTTGAAGTGGCAGGGGCTGGGGGTGAGCATTCTGCTCACACAGCCACTTGGGGGCTAAGGTGTGTCCTACCTTTCCAGGGTGTGTCAGGGCTGGGCTGAATAGACCTGGGCTGCATTTAGAGTAGAGGGAGAAGATTTATTTCACACCTGAATGGGCCTGGTCCGCCTTCGACAATGTTGTCTCCACCTCCTGCTGGGCAGCTACACCAGTGAGGACAGAACCGGTCTTGGCTGAGCACAGGCACTCTCTGCATCCAGATAACAAATTTGCACTAAAAAAAGTGGGGCCCAGACTCCTGAACTTTAGCGCAATTTTGGACTTCAAGAGGAACCTCTACCAAGGAGAAGAGCTAGAAGAAACTGGATGAGCAGGACTGCCCCTTTACTGTGTGCTGTCTGGGGTTGGCGTGCAGTAGCTGTTTCTGCCACAGAGAGGATTTGGGTGTGTATCCTGCTTGACAAAGTATCTCCAAGGGCTTGAAAATGGAGCACTTGAAAGTGGAGCTTGCCCCCTGTTCAAGACGTCTCAGGAACAGCAACCACCTTACCATCCTTCTGGGCACCGTCTCTGGAACCACTGGTTTCAATCACAGCAGATGAACAGGACAAATGACTCTGTCACTGAGTCTGCTGCAGGACTCTGTGTCCAGAAGGCCCCACAGAAGGCACCACCACACTTCACACCGTGTCCTTGGTCTCACCAATGCCATCTTGATGATCGTCAACAAGCCATTGCTCGCAAAGCATCCTGTGGGCACTGCTTTTCGCACCGCCTTGCTTCACCTGTCTTGGAGGTCACCGACACCGTTGTTGCTTGACCCGGAAAATCGACCGGCTCCGTTGCCTGCACCGCAACCTGCCAGCACCACATCGAGCACCGCCTCAACCTACAATGTAAGCCTTTGCCTCACCGACGCTATCTGGACGATCGACTCCGAGCCGCAGCCTGCACCACATTGTGAGGGCACCGCACCCTGCATCACTTCCAATTTTGCAATGCAACTGCAACAATTGCCCCTACCATCTCATACCATTTTGTCGGCCGTAACAAGAAAGGTACTGTTTTCAAGTCTGTCTTCTATTTAGCGGACCCTTCACCGCCGCGGTCAGCTGGATGGTTAAACTGTGTTTGCAGCATCACTGTAGCCCTGGACGGAGCCACCGACTCGGAGGAGCTATTTCTGCAATTTAAAGGTTATCTTGCAAAGACTATTTTTACAATATTGTATGTTGGATTCTTTTTGTTGTTTTTCGTCTTATTTGATTTAGATAGAGTTTTACCAATTTTTCTAAACTGGTGTGTTGTCCATTTGTGGGATTTTCACTGTGTTCCTGTATGCATGCACAAATACTTTATACACTGCATCTGAGAGAAGCCTGACTGCTTGTGCCAAACTACCAAGGGGTGGGCAAGGGTTATTTTAGGACTGTAACTCCCTTATCCTGACTAGAAAGAAGGGTCCCTACTTGGACAAAGGTGCAAATCGTTGCCAACCAGAGACCCCCATTTCTAACACTGGTTGTCAGCGGTGAGGATAGGACTTGTGTTTGCGCTTGACTTACAGTGATTGGTGTGCACCACTACCAAATCACAGACCATTATGTACCACATACTATTTTTCCCTGTTTCCCTTCAAAATGTGGTTATTGGTACTCTGGTCAGTTGTTGTAACTGTGAGGCCTTGACAAAATGGAAATCAACTTTTGGCACCTGTACATCTGAGGGAACTTAAAGTCTCTTGCAAAGAGAGGGGGGTACCTGTGAAGAGGAGATCCACAAGGCAGGATCTTGAGGTAGCCCTGCATAGCTATGAGTTGCTATGCTGGGAGGCAACACTATCAGATGACTCTGAGGAAGAATATGTGGTGGAGGATCGCCAGCCAGAATACCAAGAGGGCAGTGGCCCTGAGGAGGAAACATTATGGGAAAGATTGGCTCATGAGGAGAGGAATCGGATTCACGTTCGTGACCGGAGGTTGAGGCAGCTAGACCAGGAGTGCGAGGAGATGGGGCAAGCCTTAGATGAAAATAAATAGTGTGCAGCTCATGAAGTGGGCTTGGCTGGGTTGGAGCTGGAGTCCAGCTCACATGGTTGCAGCAAAAATGTAGTGTCTAGTGCTGAGGGAGAAGTGCACACACACAAAGATGTGGAGCCTGACTTGAAGGAGGGGTTTGACATACACCAAGGGGTTCAGGTTTGTGGGGTAGCTCCAGTTGTGCAGAGTCCTTGAATTGGATTGGGGAGCTGGCATAGGGGTTTATATTCTTAGTGGTGGGAGGGATGCTCTATTCACTCTAGATAAGAGGTGCAGGGAGAGGGGTTCTCCCATTCTAGAAGCTTTGATATGTGAGTATGGAGACCACCCAGAAGAGTTTGGGTTGAGTGACAGAAACAGTCAGACACTGTCTTGCCAGTCTCAGGAGAGTGATGTGGGATACTTGTGTGAGGCACTGGATGGTGAGACAAAGAGTAGCTTAGTTTACACCTGTGTGGGACAGTGTGATTCAATTGTTGGAGAGCATATTGCTATCTCTCTCCCTCAATCCCATTCCCCTTTTCCCCAAGGCACCATATTCATGACCATGTGGATTTCGAGGTGGTAGAGCTTTTGGTGTTGAATGGATGTGGGAACCAGTGACTCGAAGCTCCATCATGTCCCCGCAGGATTAACAGGGTCAGTGTCCAACACTAAAATGTGAAACTTATGGCTTTGCTTCACATGCTGGCATCCAGTTCCGCCCAGATCTATACTTATTTTTCAAAGTGCTAGTACTTTTTCTCTTACCTGTAGTTCTGTGATTAAAAATGATATAATTTTCTAAATTGTGCTATGTAGTCCTGTGTTGCTCCTAATGATGAAAATACTTTGCTAGATTTCATTAGAATTTTGTTTGGTACATGCATGTAAATAATTCCTCTTCCAGATTAAAACCATTTGGTTCCTTGGCATCTAGTTCAAGGATATAAAAAAAATTCAATTTTCTCAGCTCTTTCTCCCTGTCCCTTCCTCTCCTTTTCTTAGGCGTTTGAACTAGGCAGCTGTATGTCATGTATGTAGGGTCACTCAGATGTTTTTTTTCAAAGTGCCTTGCTATTGGATAGCTTCTATCCCTATTGATGATAGCTCTTCTTTGCTGCAATATTCTTTTGTGGACTGGTAGTGTGGTGCTCGACAAAACCTCTCTAATTTTAATGGTTTTCTTGAAGGTTGTTTGCAATGATGACAGGTTTTCCCCATGTTGGCAAGCCTTGCACTTTGTGCATTTATGAAAACCTGTTTGCTGTCTAAGCCAAGTTTGCTGTCGGGCCATCTCACCATTCTCACTTTTCACTAGATAATCTCTCAGGGACTTTGATTTTCTATAAGTTATTTTTCGTCTCTTCTCTACTTCTTGCCCCAATATTGGATCTTCTACAATAAAGTGCCATTGCTTATTTAAAACCAGTCTCATCTCCTTGTGCCTCACATTATACGTTGATATAAATCTATGTGTGCTACTTCGACCTCTAATTTTTGTCCATAGTGTTATTGTAGAGAGTTGGAACAGGATCTCTTCTCTGTTTACATTTCTTGCTTTTTTAGATGCTATTTTTTTTAGTTTATTCAATGTCCGAAATATTTTATGCTCCTGTGCTTTCTTTTCATTTTTAAGATTTCCTCCTTTCAAGTATAATTCTCTCAGATCATTGAGTCTCACGCTCCCGGCGGTGGACCGCCTCCAGCTGTCGCAGCTCTTTCCATTCTCTTGGGCGGTCAGCGATGTTACGTATTTGGGGCTCCAGATCTCCTTGACCACTGCAAGAATGGCCCAGGTGAACTACTCGGAAGCACCTGCTAAGGCCCATAAAGACTTGAATAACTGGCTGGGCAAGATAGCAGCCGTCAAAATGATAATCTTACCGAGTTTGCTTTACATTATGCAGATGCTTCCCTTATGTCCACCACCTGTGGTTTTGGCCCGAATGCACCAACTAATTAATGGCTTCATCTGGGGAGGGAAGAAGCCTCGCATGGCTCAACACCTCACGTATCTGAGACAGAAAGATGGAGGTCTGGGGCCAGTACTACGAAGCAGCGCAGCTGCGCTGGATGGTAGAATGGTACCAATTGGAGACCGAAAAGCACTGGTGCTTTCTGGACCGGGGCGTAGCGGGGATCCACATCTGGACAGTCCCCTGACTTCTGCGGCGACACCGCCCTCTGGGTGCATACCTCTTGCCGGTTCTGTGCGCTACTATGATGGTGTGGGATAAAGTAGAGGAGAGATGTCAGCTCTCTACGGCCATCTCACCCTTGACCCCCTTCATTGGGAACCCACCTACTTAAAATAGCAGGAGGCCAACTGTAAACGCATCGGTGACCTCTTTGATCTTCAAGGCATTATGGACTTCCCCCAGGTGGTAGCCCACTACTGGATTCCCAAAGACGCGTATTGGCAGTACTTGGCGCTGCGCCACTGGGTTGCGCAACCTCAAATCTGCCCGCATGCAAACCATCTGCTTACGAAATTTGAGATCTGGTTTATCACCCGCACCTCAAATAAGCGTCTCCTGTCGGACATTTATAATTTTCTCAACAAGACTTGAAACCACTCTAAGTCCCCAGTGCAGCTTAGGTGGGAATCGGAACTGGATAGGGAATCTCCCCAAAGAATGGTCGGACATTATTCACAGGGCCCGAGCATCAGCATGCAGCACCTCAGGGAAGGAAATGTTCCTAAAAATCATGCACTATTGGTATTATACCCCGGCACGGGTTCGCTAAGTGGAGGACTCGCATTAGCGACCTTTGCTGGCGCCATTGTAGTCAAGTGGGCACCTTGTCTCATATTCTCTGGTATTGTCCAAAGATACAGTCCTTCTGAGATTCCATATTACCACTAGTTGACCAGATATATCAAACGGAACTCCCTAGATTCCCCAGCTATATTTTGTTGGGACTCCCAAATCCCCTCACATACCCCCTCCGCTCATGTAGAGGTAGGGCGATCACCTTGGCACTGGGAGCAGCCAAGCAAGTTCTCCTGGTGAAGTGGGGCACGGACGTTATCCCAACCAAGCTTGACTGGCTACACAGACTGTGGGAGGTGGTTGAGATGGAACAGATTACTGCTGGGATCCATTGCACTCTCCCAAAACCTGGGGGTCCACTGTGGCGTACCCCTCCTCCGAATTTGTAGAGCTTACATGCCCCCGATATCTCAGGGTCTTGTGGTTTCCCTCATCCCCCCTCGCGGCCCCTCCCTCCTCCCCAAGGGGATCTCAGCCATGACTTCCTGACAGACCTTAGCTTGAGCCATGGGTGGATTTCTGTCTCTCCATTCCTATACTGCTCTTACGCTACTCTTTGCCTTACTCTGCTCTTCTTAGCCTCTTCCTCTGTTCCTTTGTTTTTCTTTTTTGTTGTTTCCTTCTGTGTTTAACCCTAATGTGAAGCAAGTTTCCTGCCGGCCAGTGGTTGTAGGTGGGAGTAGTGTTATCATTTACAACAAAATTCATTAAAACGATTTAAACCCTAAGGGGTCCTCCAGTACATTAATGTTTAAAGGCTCAACCAATTGCATTCCTAGGCACAAGTCCAAGGCATACTCGTAAGGGCATAGCGGACAGCAGATTATGGGCTGCACACAGTGAAGCCAAACAGGCTGAAATGATAAGAACAAATGCTCATTCAGTTCTCTAAGCAAAGGTGCACCTAAGCAATGTACCATGCATTAACGGCACAGTAGCACATGTGGTAGTGCCAGCACTATTCTTTCATGAAATGGAACATCCATTGCAGAGCCAAAAAATAAAAGTCACAGTCCTGGCAATCAGGAATAGGACTAGTGGAGAACCCCCAAGAATAATTCATAAAGCGAGTGTGGGAAGGATAGAATATCTCCACAAAGGATCTGGAAGGTGCTAATCAATCCAGAGTCTATACTTTTAAATAAGTGCACAATTCCAGTCCTACTAGACATGTTAAAAATACTGTGCACCAGCTCTCTGAAATGTCGTGGGAAGTAAGTGCTGAGTAATGACTGTATCTCCGAAGAGATATATAAAAAAAGAGAGAGACCCCTTGTAATACTCAAGGGAATAGGGTACTCTTATAAGTATCAACTAGCAGTCCCTTGTTTCTAATTTCGTTATTTGACAGTTGTTTTCAAACACTCTATTACAGAAATCATTAATATTTATTGTATAAAAAAACATGTAATACATCACATTTAAAAACACAGTCTAAAATAGTCCCTTCTTTACAGTAGTCTAAACAGTAATTTTTTCCTTGGTAAAACAAGAAGGAACCAATTGGGAATATACAGGGAAGACCCAAAGGCACAAGTTAAGTTTTTACACAGTAATCAAATAATAAAAACATCCCGTTATGAGCCCGCATAACCGAGAAAACACAACATGAAAAGACAGTACACTTTGTCATATATTGCACATCCTCTTGAACAAAGCTAAGATTGTACCACTTATGAGATATTCATACATTCGTCTCTATAGGTAGGTACCCGTTCCTTGAATTGTGCTTTTTTTGCGTCAACGCGTTTCGATGGGCTTGTTTGTTTGCCACTATCTTTCTCAAGACCATTGATGAGGGTTTTCTCAAACTCAATGTTCAATGTTTCAATCCTGTGTTAAAATAAATATATCAATCAGTCATCCTCATTGGACCTTATTACTTTCTCCTTTATGTCGTAACTTCTTGGGTGGCCCTGGCTGGCATTAGAACCTCCCCATTTTATATTGAGACATAATGTGATATATGTATGTCTCACTCTTATCTCCCTGCCTTTTTTATATATAATAATCTGGGTGGCTCATATATGTTTTATATCATAGTCCTCACCTTCTTATGCTTTCAATTATTTCTTTTCCTGGGTAAGTCTGCTATGAGTATATACTCGCTCTTCCTTTATGATTACGGTGAGCCGTCCAAACTTTCTACACGTTTTGCTGAAATCTAAAAAAACATATGTGTTCTTAATCATGTTCAAACTAAAAATATCCTTCCCAACTTCGTTCGTTTGATCTTATAATTTCCTCACTCATTGCCTACCTTGGAATTAATGCCCGTGTTGTAACCGCCTTCCTTTATTTTGATTCGTGTTTTACTCCGGACACAGGGGGAACAGATTCCAAGTATACGGTGCTCCTCCCTGTTCTATAAACTGTCTTCTCCTAAGCCGAGAGGATTGAAAACATTTTTTAATATATTTTACTCTATGAAGGAATGCTATCTCTCGCTGACCAAGCATTTATCTAGCGCGACGTGCTGTTAAAAGAATTTAGACGCGGTAAGCGCAATTCTCACAGGGGGAACAGATTCCGAATATACAATGCTCCTCCCTGTTCCACCTTTTCCTAAGCCGAGAGAATTAAGGATTATATTTAACTCTATGAGTGGATGCTGTCTCTCGCTGACCAAGCGTTTATTTAGCGCGACGTGCTATTAACTAAATTTAAACGCGGTGAGCGCGATTCACCGCACTACTCTACTGCCTCGTTCTTCCCTTCCCGCTTACCTGTGGCGTGCAGGTAATTTCTATCGTGCAGAGATGTTTCCTCGTTATTTTCTTACACAGCGCTGTGTCGCGTACTCCTATTTGATCTCCCTAACCTTATTCCTGATTGGTCCTGTTGTGCACGTGACTCGTTCCGGGCCGGTGCTGACTTGTTTATAGCCGATCCCTATCTTTTACGTTCCAATTACCAACAGTTTTTTATTATTTTGTTATACCTATTGGGAGACATTACTATTGGGATTACTCTATTATAACAGTTTGTTCCACATACTGATAGAGCTTTCAGCTGATAGCTTACTCATGGCAGTTACACTACTTAATGTCTTTACCTCTCTTCTTTGTTTTTTTATTTCGTCAATCACATTCAAAACTTTATTATACCCCCATGGACGTCACTCAGATTGTGATCTCCTCTAGTTGGTCTGAAGCGTTATATTATATATTTGTTATCCCAAATCATTATTTTCTCTGTTGATTATTATAATCAATGTTAACCTGGACCACAGTCTATATTGACCAATGTCCAATGGATACCGCGTATGTTT
Source organism: Triturus cristatus (assembly GCF_964204655.1). Classification (NCBI taxonomy): domain Eukaryota; kingdom Metazoa; phylum Chordata; class Amphibia; order Caudata; family Salamandridae; genus Triturus; species Triturus cristatus. The sequence goes on from NC_140590.1 coordinate 1,843,862,149, forward strand.
TCTATTCATTATAAAATTCCTGTCGCGTCATCAAGTATTATTTCTCCCAATCCCTACTCCTAATGATCATCGAACTCAAACGTAAGCCCAAATAGCGTACTTGGATTGTTTTTTTGGCTCTGAGCTCCATCTTATTCGGGTATTAAAAAAAGGCAACCACTTGGCTCCCACCATTCAGCATGAGCTACATACCCGCCATCATCTCATGTGTGCATGTAGCTCTTCCTAAATAAGATGAAGGTCTCACGTGTGACTAACTCTGCTTGTATGACGGTCGTTATCACCTTTTTGTATATGTCCTGGGGACTCACCTAATTCCCATGCCCTGAAATGCATGCTACTAATATTGGCATCTGTGTTTCCATTTTGCGCTGAAACTCTCCTTATTTTGCTCTCCCGTGTAACTGCTGTGATATATTCATTATCTTGTGATGATGCTCATCCAATCTTCCTTAGAGTTTAATCCCCTGTCCACTGTATTAAGTTGACACATAAACCATTGCTCACGTTGTTTTCTTTTTGCATTCACATCTCCCCCTCTCCTATTTATTGTCACCTTTTCCAGTATGAACCATTGAAATTGCTCGCAGTCATGGTTCAATTGCTCATAGTGGTCAGTGAGTGGAGAATTTGCTTTCTTATTCCTGATTGCAGACTTATGCTCCAACAGGCGAATGCGGAGTTCTCTGCCTGTTTCCCCTACGTATCCCAATCCGCAGGGACAGATCAGGAGATAGATTACATTTTTGCTGCGGCAGTTATTCAATGATTTTGCCCACATTTTCCTGTTGTTATGTGTTATACATTTAGTCTTGATACATAGTGCACAGACAGAGCAGGTACCACATTTGTGGTTACCCTTTGCTCTCTCTCCTGTTAGTGTGGTCTGTGTGTCATGTATCTGTTTATATGTCGTCACTAGGGAGTTACGGATAGTTTTATTCCGTCTAAATGAAATAACGGTTTCTCTAATTTGTTGTTAGCTTCATAATTTAGAATTTTCCAATTTCTATTAACTATATTCTTGATTTGGTTACTCATATTTGAGAATTGTGAGACAAACACAATTCTGCCACTTGATTTGTCCTTTTTCTTTTTGTTGGTCTCTAGTAAACTATCTCGATTATAAAATCTTGCCCTTTTTAATGAGTGTTTAATAAGTTTTCTTGGATACCCTCTGGCTTTTAGTTTGTTAGTGAGTATTTCCACATGATGGTAAAAATCCGACAATGTGATGCAATTTCGTCACAGTCTCAGAAACTCCCCAAAGGGAATGTTATCCTTCTGAGATCGTGGATGATTGCTGTTGTACGTTAATAAAGTGTTTTTGTCCGTTGGTTTTGAAAAGAGCTCAACTTGTAATACATCTGCCACATTTTTTATTTTTATGTCTAAGAATTCCACGTGGGAGTTGCTAAAATGCGCTGTAAATTTTAAGTTTGGATCTCCCAGATTAATCCATTCTAAAAAGAGTTCTAACTCATCACTTTCTGCATTCCAGATGAAGATAATGTCGTCTATAAAACGGTGCCAGCCAAAGATATTCTCAAAATATGGGGCCATCTCATTAAAAATGTGTTTCTGTTCAAAATTACCTACATAGAGGCATGCCAGGCTGGGAGCACAGGTAGCCCCCATGCTGGTCCCTTTGAGCTGAATAAATGCCTCATCCCTGAATACAAATATATTGTTTTTTAGGATAATTTCAATGCATGACACAATAAAGTTTTTATTAGCACCCGCTAGATCTTCACCCTCAAGAATATTAGAGACTACCCCGATGGTGTCATTTTGGGGAATGTTAGTGTATAAGGCTTCGATGTCAAGGGTGACTAACATTTGGGTCACCCTGTTGAAGCCTTGCCCTTCAAATATCGAGATAGCATGGGCTGTGTCTTTGATGTGGGATATTTGTTTCTGTACTATAGGTTTCAAAAAATGATCCACGTATCTGCTCAAGGGCTCTAATATTGAGCCTATACTGCTGACAATAGGCCTCATGGGGGGATCTTCCATGTTTTTGTGTATCTTCGGTAGACCATAAATGGCCGGTATTATAGGGTGCATATTAAGAAGATATTTGTATTCATTATCACAAATCCATCCTTCATCTCGTCCCTGATTTAAAAGGGAAGCCACATCTGTCTTTAATTTTTCTATGGCTGTTAGGCGGATGGGTCGATAATGCTCCCTCACATTAAGGAGATTCCTCATTCTCTTTTCATAGTCTGTGGAATCAAAAATTACAACTCCCCCGCCTTTATCGGCGGTTTTAATGGTAATATCTTCACACTCCTGTAATGATTTCAATGCTTTCTTCTGATCTACCGATAAATTGTGATTATTATGTTTGGGGATGGTATTTCTCATGTTTTTAATATCCATTTCCACAACCCTTTCAAATATCTCTACATTTTTATCTACCTGACCTAGATTCGGGGTAAACATTGATTTAGGTTTAAAACCCGAAACATTAGGTGGTTGTACATATTTTTTGTCTTCAAAAAACCTATTTAGCCTGATTTTCCTAAAAAACATCTTTAAATCACTTTCAAACTCATAAGTGTTGTGGGGGCTGTCGGTGCGAAGCTAAAACCTTTTTTCAAAATCTCTTGTTCATCTTTGGTTAATACCTTTTTGGACAAATTTATAATAGGTAATTCATCTATCTCTAGAATTGTCTGCTCCTGGTCGTTAAATATTCCTGCCCCGCATTTTGAGGTTGATGGTTCCTCGAGGGTTCTTGCCGATTGTAATTTCTGTACCCCCTCTGTCCCCGATTTTGGCGTCAGCCTAAAAAAGGCTCCCGTTCAAATACCGGTGCTGTTCTATTGTTATGTTCTGCTTCTTGTTCTTCCTCGCTACTAGAGCCTGATGTTTCAGAGAAGGTTACCCGTTTGTTGCCCCCTCTTGAATATAGTGGTCTAACGTATTGGGGTTTTTCCCATCTCTGATCTTGTCTATTCTTAAAATATTCCTTCCCCAAATATGGATATACTGTCTCTTCGTTGTATCTATCTATATCCTTCCTCAACTTTTTCATTTTTTTGTTTGTTAAATACTCTCTGTAGCTATTAGTTTCACTCTCTAGTTCTTCCATCTTTTTCTTGGCCTCTTCTAATGCTGAGTTTTGTCTGAGAAGGTTCTCTAAATCTTCTATTTCTTTTTTCTCTATGTCTATTAATTCTTGGGCCGTCTCAATAATGAGAATAAGCCAGTCACGACTACAGCGATTCGCTATGTGTGTCCAAGTCTCTATAAATTTAGGGTTCTCAGTAAAAAGTCCGGGTTCATTCCTCACTTGTAGTCCAATCGGAATGACCCCTGCCTTCAAATATTCAATTAAGAATTCTGCATGTAGTTCAGTGCGGATTAATTTCTTCTTTAAATTCAAGATTTTCACCAATCGTTCATGACTGGTGTTTTTCAAAGCATTGGTATTGCCATTACGTGGATTCTGACTGATGAGCCTATTAAATTGGTCTTCTGAGAATCCAAAAGTTTTCAATTTATCCATATTTGATAAAAACTCCTAGTTAGTATCAATACAATTTGATTACTCTAAATGTCTTAGGTAAAAGCCTAAGCCCTCTCCAACCAACAGGTTGTACTGAACATATATAAAAAAAGAGAGAGACCCCTTGTAATACTCAAGGGAATAGGGTACTCTTATAAGTATCAACTAGCAGTCCCTTGTATCTAATTTCGTTATTTGACAGTTGTATTCAAACACTCTATTACAGAAATCATTAATATTTATTGTATAAAAAAAACATGTAATACATCACATTTAAAAACACAGTCTAAAATAGTCCCTTCTTTACAGTAGTCTAAACAGTAAATGTTTCCTTGGTAAAACAAGAAGGAACCAATTGGGAATATACAGGGAAGACCCAAAGGCACAAGTTAAGTTCTTACACAGTAATCAAATAATAAAAACATCCCGTTATGAGCCCGCATAACCGAGAAAACACAACATGAAAAGACAGTACACTTTGTCATATATTGCACATCCTCTTGAACAAAGCTAAGATTGTACCACTTATGAGATATTCATACATTCGTCTCTATAGGTAGGTACCCGTTCCTTGAATTGTGCTTTTTTTGCGTCGACGCGTTTCGATGGGCTTGTTTGTTTGCCACTATCTTTCTCAAGACCATTGATGAGGGTTTTCTCAAACTCAATGTTCAATGTTTCAATCCTGTGTTAAAATAAATATATCAATCAGTCATCCCCATTGGACCTTATTACTTTCTCCTTTATGTCGTAACTTCTTGGGTGACCCTGGCTGGCATTAGAACCTCCCCATTTTATATTGAGACATAATGTGATATATGTATGTCTCACTCTTATCCCCCTGCCTTTTTTATATATAATAATCTGGGTGGCTCATATATGTTTTATATCATAGTCCTCACCTTCTTATGCTTTCAAATATTTATTTTCCTGGGTAAGTCTGCTATGAGTATATACTCGCTCTTCCTTTATGATTACGGTGAGCCGTTCAAACTTTTTACACGTTTTGCTGAAATCTAAAAAAACATATGAGTTCTTAATCATGTTCAAACTAAAAATATCCTTCCCAACTTCGTTTGTTTGATCTTATAATTTCCTCACTCATTGCCTACCTTGGAATTAATGCCGGTGTTGTAACCGCCTTCCTTTATTTTGATTTGTGTTTTACTCCGGACACAGGGGGAACAGATTCCAAGTATACGGTGCTCCTCCCTGTTCTATGAACCGCCTTCTCCTAAGCCGAGAGGATTGACATTTTTTTGTATATATTTTACTCTATGAAGGAATGCTATCTCTCGCTGACCAAGCGTTTATCTAGCGCGACGTGCTGTTAAAAGAATTTAGACGCGGTAAGCGCAATTCTCACAGGGGGAACAGATTCCGAATATACAATGCTCCTCCCTGTTCCACCTTCTCCTAAGCCAAGAGAATTAAGGATTATATTTAACTCTATGAGTGGATGCTGTCTCTCGCTGACCAAGCGTTTATTTAGCGCGACGTGCTATTAACTAAATTTAAACGCGGTGAGCGCGATTCACCGCACTACTCTACTGCCTCGTTCTTCCCTTCCCGCTTACCTGTGGCGTGCAGGTAATTTCTATCGTGCAGAGATGTTTCCTCGTTATTTTCTTACGCAGCGCTGTGTCGCGTACTCCCATTTGATCTCCCTAACCTTATTCCTGATTGGTCCTGTTGTGCACGTGACTCGTTCCGGGCCGGTGCTGACTTGTTTATAGCCGATCCCTATCTTTTACGTTCCAATTACCAACAGTTTTTTATTATTTTGTTATACCTATTGGGAGACATTACTATTGGGATTACTCTATTATAACAGTTTGTTCCACATACTGATAGAGCTTTCAGCTGATAGCTTACTCGTGGCAGTTACACTACTTAATGTCTTTACCTCTCTTCTTTGTTTTTTTATTTCGTCAATCACATTCAAAACTTTATTATACCCCCATGGACGTCACTCAGATTGTGATCTCCTCTAGTTGGTCTGAAGCGTTATATTATATATTTGTTATCCCAAATCATTTTTTTCTCAGTTGATTATTATCTTATTCGGGTATTAAAAAAAGGCAACCACTTGGCTCCCACCATTTGCTCTCTCGTGTAACTGCTGTGATATATTCATTATCTTGTGATGATGCTCATCCAATCTTCCTTAGAGTTTAATCCCCTGTCCACTGTATTAAGTTGACACATAAACCATTGCTCACGTTGTTTTCTTTTTGCATTCACATCTCCCCCTCTCCGAAGAGGACATTGCAACTTGAAGATCAAACATCTCCTTTGCTGATGTTAAGGCCACATCTTTCTGGAATGGTAAGACTTTCAGTTTGCTCAAGGCATCAAATTCCATGCTGGAAAGATTTTTCGAAGGCCAAACGGTGCCTCTCTAACTGTATGGGCAGGTGGAAACAGAACTTGTGTACAACAACTGACAATGGAAGAAACCATCACCAAATAAGGGTCTCCAGGTTTCATCCCACAGCAACCTTGACTGTTCAGCATCAAGTAACTCCCATTAGAGGGCAATCTGAAAGTGGGACGTATCAGTGGAACCTTTCAAGCAGCAAGATAAGTTTGCCACAGAAGCATTAAAGGTCCTGTGAAGCAAAACTTCCTTGCACACTACGGATCCACTCAAGTCCTCTTGCAGTCTGAACCGCTGAGAATAAAATCTGTTTCCTTATTTCAACACAGAAATTTGAAAGGTAATTCCCAATACTTGGGGCATATTCACAAGGAGCTATTGCCGAATTAACGGCACTTTATCACAGCCAAAGTCATGATAAATTTACCTCCCCATTCACAAGCTGGTGCTAACAGCCCACAGCACAAGTTTACCCGCGATAGCAACCGCAAAAACATCACCACAGAGACCCCCGCAACTATCGCTAATGAGAAGCAGAGTGGGCGTTCCCATGCCAAGAGCCACGTGTCGTGTGACAACATCACACCTCAACATTCTCAACGACCAGACAGATCTGCGATATAAAAACACAAAACAGGTGATAAGGCACGTTAGCACCAGGAAATCTACACCTGCTCTGACCTGGTGCTAAGTCGGACTGCAGCCTGCACCACAAAAGGGAGCACAGCCCAGGGCCACATCGGAAGGGCAACAGATGCCATGGAGCCACCCATTATGCGGCCAGGACACCCAAGAGGGTCACAACACCCACCAACACCAAACCAGGACCACAACATACACCCAGAACACCCCCCAGACCACCACAGACACAGCTGTAACATCCTGTTTTTCCTCCCTCTCTGTCCTTTTTTAGTGTTTTTTCTCTGCTGCTCAGCCTGCATCTGTGATGTCACCTAGAGTTCCTTTTGTGTATGTTTGATTCTACTGTCAGTTATATCTGAGGCTGAGCAGCAGGGCAGCTGCTCCCGGTGGGGCCTTAACTGGGGCCTTCACTGAATCACATTCTTGCTTGTATCCTGTACATTTATTCCTGATTACTAAGAATAAACTCACATCTGGACGCCGCAACACAAGGAGTCTTATTTTATGGAATGTTACATTGGCGACGATATAAGGAAAGAAACAACGCGTGATCAAAAGATACTGCAAAAGAAACTAGAAGAAACTAACTTAACCTCATGCCCAACCCCTTGATTGTCCCACCGGTGTGTACAACATCAGACAGCCAGAAGTAAGTTGAGCATTGGTATGGGCTTGGGACATGTTAAAGTACGCCTAAATGTTGGATGTTTAATTTGTCACCTGCTACTTGAAATCTGCTTTTACATAATATTATATGCAGCTACATGTGGAGACTCCCTGCCTTAGAGTCATCTTACAAAAGGAAGTGATTTGATTTGAATAACTTGGAACTTGTACACGGATGCTTGGTGCTGGCTTTTATCAGCGTCTATGTGATTGAGAGGGAGAAGTTTGTTTACTCTGAGCGCTAACATCTACCGTCAGATATACCTGTTATGATGCGCTTTTAACAATTGTGAGTTAGCGGTTCAACTGGTAGGAGTTGGACACTACGTGAACTAAGCTGTACAGAATCAGCGCAACCGGGATGACTTTTGTGACATGTTCACCATTAAGGATTGCAAGGCGCTATAACTAGATTTTCACGCCTCTAATTAGAGCAAGTATCAGCGTAAAGTGTCTGATTTGACGAGGTGCATTGTGGAGACATTCATTGTGACAAAATTTAATCATTTAAAAAATCATTAGATTTGCCAGTTTGGCACTCACCAACGGATTCAGCTCGTGCTCCCCGCAAGCCTTGCTTCCCCGCGCGCAGCCTCCTGTTTGCTTTGTGGAGAGCTGCTGAAGCGTGCCTTGAGCCACCCTGCTAGACGTCACGTACGTGCCGCCATTTTGGTGCATTTGGTCATTTACTATTACTTCACCGAAGTTGCCAAGAAAAATGTGCTCCCGTTGTTGCCTCTTCATTGCACTGCAGAAAATGATGCTGGTGAGAGAAGTACTTCATCTTGCACCTGGCTAGTCTCTACAAAGGCATGGAAGTACATGACGCATGTTTCTGTGGATATTGTCCAGGACTTCGATCTTATTGGTGAAAAGGGACAACATGACTCACCTGTACTTGCTAATCTACAATGACTGTGACTATGGCATTTCAACATTCGGACTACGGTGACTACTTTTGTTGTTTTAATCTCTTATTTTGAATATTTTGTAATCTGATTTGCTATTTGTTAGACCTGTCAGCCCTTTGGGTGGTCCCTCCTCATCATTATTTATTTTGTCCCACTTTTGCCTCAAACCCTGTTATAATTTTTCCTTTTTGGGAACCACCAGACTTGTTAGTGTTGATGCAGGGTCAGGGAGCCATTTTCCCTACCCCTGGAACTTCTGTCTGAGGGCCTGAGACACAAAATGGTGGCCATCCATTGTCACCTGTGACATAACTAGAACCTTCTGGAACATTCTAGAATCCTGTGATAGTGAGAGGCAGTTTAGAATGTTGGGAGGCCATCTCAGAGTGGCAGTTGGCATCTGACTGGAGAGGAGAGAGGACAGATATAGAAGGAGGTCGGAGTAAGGCAGCAGAGGTGGAAACCAGTGCTTGGAGTGGGGTCCAGAAACCCACCCTTGATGCTAGTCCCTACTGACCAAGCCCAGCCTAAAGCCCTGTGTGGGACCAAGACCAGAAGAACCATCTTAAGGATCTGAACATTTGGAACAGGCCTTAAAGAGGAAGAACAGCAAGCTCCTGACCTGTTCAGTGGTGCTCTCCTGAAGTCCTGACGTCGAGAAGCCTGGAGACCTGGGGCCTGAGGTAGAGAAGCGGCGCTGACAGAAAGCAGACGTCGTACCCGGAGCCGTCAGAGGTCGAATGAGGGCGCCGACGGAGGTCGTGGAGAGGCACCGGAGGTCGAGTAGGGAGTCACCAGAGGTCGAGTGAGGACGCCGACGGAGGTCGTGGAGAGGCGCCGGAGGTCGAGTAGGGAGTCACCCGAGGTCGAGGTGAGACGTTGACGGGGGAGTGAAGTCCGCCCACCGGAGTCGCCGGAAACTGAGGTGAAGCGCACCGGAGGTCGGGAGTGGAGATCGCACTCCGGAGACACCCGGAAGCGGGGAGACCGTGTCCCTGCGACGCCGGAAGGTGACATCAAGTCCAGGCCGCCCCGCGACATCGAGTCGAGACCGCCCAGCGACATCAAGTCGAGGCCGCCCCGCGACATCGAGTCGAGACCGCCCAGCGACATCGAGTCGAGACCGCCCAGCGACATCGAGTCGAGGCCGCCCAGCGACATCGATCCGGAGCCGCCTCACGGTGTCGACACGGCGCCGAGCGGAGCCGATCGTCGAAGAAGGGACAGTAAGTGGTAGAGGGGGCGTCTGAGGCCCCGTGGAGCCCTAAAGACCATCCTAGGGGTTAGAGGGGTGTTAGGACCAGCCTGGGAGTGCCAGGGGTGAACTGAGACTGGTACAGTGACCTCCGTAAAGGGTTGTGTAGTTTGGAGGGCCAGATCTTTAGGTTACCCTTGTTCTGCCTCAGCTTAAGCCCCAGCCTTGACCAATCTAGGTGGGACACCCCCATGCCATCCAAATGACCACAAGCGGTGTATGGGCAAAGTAAGACCAAGTGACCTCATGAAAGTGATCTGATCTGTAATTGTCATTGATTGCTTTACCTTAATTATTGAAGGTGCTTTATTTATTGTCTTCCACTAATTTATTCTTGCACTGTATTTATTGTCTGACTGTATTTATTTGCCGTCTGTATTTATTGCACCCTATTTATTCTTTGCTTAATGATGACCTGAACCTATTTATTGAAATTCCGAAGTAGCATTGTTTATTTGACCTGCTCTTTTGAAGGAAAATCCTATTGTATTGTATTTATGATGTGAAGCCTGCAACTAAGAGAAAATAAGATAAAGACATATATATTTTCATCTTGCCTTCCATCATTTTTACGGTGTAGTGTCGTTTTTGGAACGGATGAACGCATGGTTATTGTGAGGGTGTGACGTACGCTTAACACGGTGCCTGACCCCCAACCGCTCGAGCCAAGCTACCACTGTGCTGGGAACCTGGTGACTGCTAACCCGGTTGCCCGGTTTCCAACATAAAATTGGTGTTCAGCGGTGGGATAGAGCTGTGCTTGCGTCTACTCGACAATAACTTTGGGTAGTCCATAGGCCTACACCGGGAGTTTTCTCCAAGCGGACTTCCTAATTTTGAGTTTTGTTTTTTTCCAAATTTACTTCTGGTGGTGGGAGGAGGTATTACAAAAGGTACCCCCCTGCATAGCTTCTGTAAGCAACTGTCTTCTATCCTGAGTGGGCAAAATGGAGTTTGTGTTGGAGGATGTGGAAACTTACACTGTGGCCCAACTCAGAGAGTTTTGTCAGCGAGAGGGGGTGTTTTGTCCCCAAGGTGCAAAGAAGGGTGAGCTCCAGACCAGCTTGAGGGCTTGGGGGGAGGCACGACGAGAAAGTAAGGTTGAGAAGGAGGACAGGGATGGAGAGACTGACAGCGAGGGGGCTGGGTTGTACCAACCTGAGGTGGGGAACCTATTAGCGGGGCCCAGAACACCTTCAAGGAAGGGCAGCAGTGTCTCTAGCAGCGGCTTATCAGAAGCAGAATTAACTGACCGGAGGGAGAAAAGACAGCTCACCTGGGAGTTGGCGAAGCTGGAGAAAGAAAAGGAGGAACGGAGGATGGCTCACGAGTTGAGGCTCAGGGAGATAGATCTCCAGATCCTACGGGTCGGGGCACACACTGTTCCTAATGGTGGCAGCGAAGAGAGAGAAATCACCAGGGAACCCAAACCCTATCTGCCGAAAGACATAGTAGCTAGCTATAGTGCGGGAGATGACATCGCCAAGTGGCTAGCGGCCTATGAGGTCTCTTTAAGAGCCCATGGGGTTCCAGAGAAATATTGGGGAGGGGGATTGTATAAATACATGCCTCCAGCTGGCAGGGATACATTATTGGCCCTGGAGCAGGATGAGCAGACCCACTACCCCACCATGAAAGTGGCGCTCGTGAGGAAGTTTGGACTAACACCCGAGAAGTACAGACAGAAGTTCCGGGGTAGCCACAAACTGGGCACACAGAATTGGGTGGATTTCCTGGACTATGCAAAGAAGGCATTAGAGGGTTGGATACAGGGCAGCAAGGTGAGGGACTACGAGGGGTTGTTTGATTTGATGTTGAAGGAACACCTGCTCGAAAAATGTTTCCCTGAACTGCGTCAACACCTGGTGGATAGCAAGCTGACCAATCCCCGGAAGCTTGCTGAGGAGGCGGACATTTGGGCTAGTACCCGGGTGTCCACAAGGGGGACTGGAGGGGACTCTCAAAAGACCGGACAGGGCACCCCCCAGAAGAAAGAGGGAGGGGAAAAGAAAACGGAGTTCTCTAAAGGCCCCCAAAATAGTTTCCAAGGGAAGGGAACGGGATTCACCCCTAGGGCTAACCCACCCAGAAACCCTAATCCTGGCCAGAGTCAGCAGCCAAGGGTTGTCCATTGCTTCGAGTGCGGTGGTGTCGGACACTATAAGGGAGATGTGAAGTGCCCAAAAAGACCACCCCCTCCCATCGGAGGAAAGGCCCCCGGAGTAGCTAGTGTAGTGCTCGGGGAGGAGATGCCTTTAGATAAGGGAAGGGAGTGGGCGGGTGTCACTTTAATGTCCCTGGGAGAACGGGAGATGGTTCCTAAGATCCAGGTGCCCGCAAATACCACAAAGTATGGGCAGTGGGTCACCATCAACGGCCAAAGAGGGGAGGCTCTGAGAGACACAGGAGCCAGTATGACTATGGTACGTAGCCAACTGGTGTCTCCAGAGCAGGTGATTCCCAATGTACTCCACCCTGCCGCGATGGCTGACGGCAGAATGGGCCACTATCCGGTGGCCGAGGTTCCATTTGAATGGGAAAGGGTTGCAGGGTTGCTTCGCGTTGCCGTAAGCCCTGCCGTGCCAGTCGATTGTCTGCTGGGGAATGACATGGAGCATAATGCTTGGAAGGAGGTGGAATACCGGACTCATGCTGAGATGCTGGGTACACCTGACTGGGCCTGCGTCAGGACAGGGTCTGCGACTACCCGGAGAGGGAGTTCGTTTAGGCTGGAGCCTGGAACAAAGGCACAGCCGGCTGCCGACCAAGGGAAGAACCGAGGGCAGGAGGAGCCTGCCTCGGCATCCGCACCCCGTGTGACGGATAGGCCACCGGAGGTGGTGGACCAGGAGTCCGCGGAGGGGGATGTTACCGAACTGGAGAACCTACCCATCCCGGCCGAGTGGCACGTGGAGGGAGGGCCGACCAGGGAGGAATTCTGCAAGGGCCAGAAGGAGTGTCCTACCCTTGAGGGACTGAGGCGACAGGCCGAAGCCCAGGCAGCAGGGAACGTTGAGGGGAACTATCACATTTACTGGGAGGATGGCCTCCTCTACAGTGAACCCAAGGCACCCATGCACGGGGCGTCACGGGCCTTGGTTGTCCCTCAACGTTATCGAGCCTTTCTCCTGGAATTGGCTCATGAGATCCCCTTGGCAGGACACCTGGGGCAAGACAAGACCTTTGCCGGGCTTGTCCCACACTTTTATTGGCCTCAAATGAAAGTGTCGTCCGACACCTACTGCCGGACGTGCGTGTCTTGTCAAGCCAGTGGGAAAACAGGGGTGAAGCTGAAAGCTCCCCTGGAACCACTTCCTGTTGTTAGCACCCCCTTTGAAAGGGTGGGCATCGACATTGTGGGTCCGTTAGATCCGCCTACTACAGCTGGTCACAGGTTTATCCTGGTTCTGGTGGATCATGCCACACGGTACCCAGAGGCTATACCTCTGAGGACCATTACTGCACCTGTTGTGGCTAGGGCCCTGATGGGAATCTTTACCCGAGTGGGTTTTCCCAAGGAAGTTGTGTCTGACAGGGGGACCAACTTCATGTCAGCATACATGCGGGCCATGTGGAAGGAGTGTGGAGTGACCTACCGGTTCACCACCCCTTACCATCCCCAGACCAATGGTCTGGTGGAGAGGTTTAATAAAACCTTGAAAGGCATGATCAGAAGTCTGCCTGAAAGCCTGCGGAGGAAATGGGACGTCCTCCTACCCTGTCTATTGTTTTCTTACAGGGAAGTGCCACAGAAGGGAGTGGGCTTCAGCCCCTTCGAGCTTTTGTATGGGCACCCTGTGCGTGGACCTCTCGGCCTGGTGAGAGACGGATGGGAAAGAACTCCCAGAAAGCTTCCCCAGGACGTGGTGAGCTACATGCTGGCCTTCCGGAGCCAAATGGCTAAGTTGTGGAAGCAAGCTTCTGACAACTTGGAAGCCAGCCAAGCAGTGATGAAGGCGTGGTATGACCACAATGCTCATCCGGTGGAGTTGGAGCCTGGCCAGAAGGTGTGGGTGATCGAACCAGGAGAGCTTAGCGCCCTCCAGGATCGCTGGTCAGGACCCTTTGAGGTGTTGGAGAAGAAGGGTAAGGCTACCTACTTGGTGGATCTGAAGACCCCTCGCCAGCCCCTACGGGTGCTGCATGCCAACCGCCTCAAACCCCACCATGAGAGGCCCGAAGTCATATTGCTGATGGTGACTGACGGAGCAGAGGACGTGGAAGGCGAGCCTCTCCCCGACTTATTTGCGTCTCAAGAGAAGGATGGGTTGGTGGAGGGAGTGATTCTCTCCCCGTCCCTAACTCCTGAACAGCAGGAGGACTGCCGCCAGGTCCTGGGGCAGTATTCTTCGTTGTTCTCCCTTGTTCCGGGTAGGACTCACCTGTGCGTCCATGATGTGGACACAGGAGACAGCCCACCTGTGAAGTCAAAGATCTACCGGATGACAGACAAGGTGAAGGCCAGCATTCACAGTGAAGTCACTAAGATGCTGGAGCTAGGAGTGATTGAACCTTCCAGCAGCCCCTGGTCCAGTCCGGTGGTATTAGTACCAAAAGCTGTACCGCCGGGTGCCCAACCGGAACTGAGGTTCTGTGTGGACAACCGGGGACTGAACTCAGTAACCAAGACTGATGCTCATCCGATTCCAAGGGCGGATGAACTGATTGACCGGCTGGGAGCTGCCCAATATCTGAGTACCTTTGACCTTACTTCTGGGTACTGGCAGATCTCTCTGACTGATGGAGCTAAGGAAAGGTCTGCCTTCTCCACGCCCAAGGGCCACTACCAGTTCTGCGTGATGCCCTTTGGGCTCAAGAACGCACCTGCCACGTTTCAGCATCTGGTAAACCAGATCCTCACTGGAATGGAGAGTTTCTCTGCTGCTTATCTGGACGACATTGCCGTCTTCAGTAACAGCTGGGAGGATCACTTGCGTCACCTGCAAACTGTTCTCCAGGCCCTGAAGCAAGCTGGGTTAACGATTAAGGCCAGTAAATGCCAGATCGGGCAGGGGTCGGTAGTGTACCTTGGACACTTGGTGGGTAGGGGAGCGGTGCAACCCCTCCAGGCGAAAATCGAGGCCATCATGGCCTGGGAACCCCCCAAGACTCAGACTGAGGTCCGAGCTTTTCTGGGCCTCACCGGATATTACCGCCGCTTCGTGGAGGGGTATGGTACCATTGTTGCCCCCCTCACGGAGCTCACGTCCAAGAAGCAACCTCGACGGGTAGTCTGGACGGAGGCTTGTCAGCAGGCCTTTGTGAAACTGAAGCAAGCCATGTGCGAGGCCCCGGTCTTAAGGGCCCCAGACTTTTCCAAGGAGTTCATTGTCCAGACGGATGCATCGGAACATGGCATTGGGGCAGTGTTATCGCAACTCAATGAAGAGGGTCTGGATCAACCCGTGGTCTTCCTATCCCGGAGACTACTTCCCAGGGAACAGAAGTGGAGTGCAATAGAGCGTGAAGCCTTTGCAGTGGTATGGGCTCTGAAGAAGTTGCGGCCATACCTGTTTGGCTCGCACTTCCTAGTTCAGACCGACCACAGACCCCTTTGGTGGCTGATGCAGATGAAGGGGGAGAATCCCAAGTTGCTAAGGTGGTCTATCTCCCTACAGGGAATGGACTTTCAGGTGGAACATCCGCCTGGAGTGGACCACGCCAATGCAGACGGTCTCTCAAGGTATTTCCGCCTTAGTGATGAGAACTCCCAAGGGGTTGGGTAGCTCTCCCCACTTTCAGCTGGGGGGGACGCGTGTTAGACCTGTCAGCCCTTTGGGTGGTCCCTCCTCATCATTATTTATTTTGTCCCACTTTTGCCTCAAACCCTGTTATAATTTTTCCTTTTTGGGAACCACCAGACTTGTTAGTGTTGATGCAGGGTCAGGGAGCCATTTTCCCTACCCCTGGAACTTCTGTCTGAGGGCCTGAGACACAAAATGGTGGCCATCCATTGTCACCTGTGACATAACTAGAACCTTCTGGAACATTCTAGAATCCTGTGATAGTGAGAGGCAGTTTAGAATGTTGGGAGGCCATCTCAGAGTGGCAGTTGGCATCTGACTGGAGAGGAGAGAGGACAGATATAGAAGGAGGTCGGAGTAAGGCAGCAGAGGTGGAAACTAGTGCTTGGAGTGAGGTCCAGAAACCCACCCTTGATGCTAGTCCCTACTGACCAAGCCCAGCCTAAATCCCTGTGTGGGACCAAGACCAGAAGAACCATCTTAAGGATCTAAACATTTGGAACAGGCCTTAAAGAGGAAGAACAGCAAGCTCCTGACCTGTTCAGTGGTGCCCTCCTGAAGTCCTGACGTCGAGAAGCCTGGAGACCTGGGGCCTGAGGTAGAGAAGCGGCGCTGACAGAAAGCAGACATCGTACCCGGAGCCGTCAGAGGTCGAATGAGGGCGCCGACGGAGGTCGTGGAGAGGCACCGGAGGTCGAGTAGGGAGTCACCAGAGGTCGAGTGAGGGCGCCGACGGAGGTCGTGGAGAGGCGCCGGAGGTCGAGTAGGGAGTCACCCGAGGTCGAGGTGAGGCGTCGACGGGGGAGTGAAGTCCGCCCACCGGAGTCGCCGGAAACTGAGGTGAAGCGCGCCGGAGGTCGGGAGTGGAGATCGCACTCCGGAGACACCCGGAAGCGGGGAGACCGTGTCCCTGCAACGCCGGAAGGTGACATCAAGTCGAGGCCGCCCCGCGACATCGAGTCGAGACCGCCCAGCGACATCAAGTCGAGGCCGCCCGCGACATCGAGTCGAGACCGCCCAGCGACATCGAGTCGAGACCGCCCAGCGACATCGAGTCGAGGCCGCCCAGCGACATCGATCCGGAGCCCCCTCACGGTGTCGACACGGCGCCGAGCGGAGCCGATCGTCGAAGAAGGGACAGTAAGTGGTAGAGGGGGTGTCTGAGGCCCCGTGGAGCCCTAAAGACCATCCTAGGGGTTAGAGGGGTGTTAGGACCAGCCTGGGAGTGCCAGGGGTGAACTGAGACTGGTACAGTGACCTCCGTAAAGGGTTGTGTAGTTTGGAGGGCCAGATCTTTAGGTTACCCTTGTTCTGCCTCAGCTTAAGCCCCAGCCTTGACCAATCTAGGTGGGACACCCCCATGCCATCCAAATGACCACAAGCGGTGTATGGGCAAAGTAAGACCAAGTGACCTCATGAAAGTGATCTGATCTGTAATTGTCATTGATTGCTTTACCTTAATTATTGAAGGTGCTTTATTTATTGTCTTCCACTAATTTATTCTTGCACTGTATTTATTGTCTGACTGTATTTATTTGCCGTCTGTATTTATTGCACCCTATTTATTCTTTGCTTAATGATGACCTGAACCTATTTATTGAAATTCCAAAGTAGCATTGTTTATTTGACTTGCTCTTTTGAAGGAAAATCCTATTGTATTGTATTTATGATGTGAAGCCTGCAACTAAGAGAAAATAAGATAAAGACATATATATTTTCATCTTGCCTTCCATCATTTTTACGGTGTAGTGTCGTTTTTGGAACGGATGAACGCATGGTTATTGTGAGGGTGTGACGTACGCTTAACACGGTGCCTGACCCCCAACCGCTCGAGCCAAGCTACCACTGTGCTGGGAACCTGGTGACTGCTAACCCGGTTGCCCGGTTTCCAACATAAAATTGGTGTTCAGCGGTGGGATAGAGCTGTGCTTGCGTCTACTCGACAATAACTTTGGGTAGTCCATAGGCCTACACCGGGAGTTTTCTCCAAGCGGACTTCCTAATTTTGAGTTTTGTTTTTTTCCAAATTTACTTCTGGTGGTGGGAGGAGGTATTACAAAAGGTACCCCCCTGCATAGCTTCTGTAAGCAACTGTCTTCTATCCTGAGTGGGCAAAATGGAGTTTGTGTTGGAGGATGTGGAAACTTACACTGTGGCCCAACTCAGAGAGTTTTGTCAGCGAGAGGGGGTGTTTTGTCCCCAAGGTGCAAAGAAGGGTGAGCTCCAGACCAGCTTGAGGGCTTGGGGGGAGGCACGACGAGAAAGTAAGGTTGAGAAGGAGGACAGGGATGGAGAGACTGACAGCGAGGGGGCTGGGTTGTACCAACCTGAGGTGGGGAACCTATTAGCGGGGCCCAGAACACCTTCAAGGAAGGGCAGCAGTGTCTCTAGCAGCGGCTTATCAGAAGCAGAATTAACTGACCGGAGGGAGAAAAGACAGCTCACCTGGGAGTTGGCGAAGCTGGAGAAAGAAAAGGAGGAACGGAGGATGGCTCACGAGTTGAGGCTCAGGGAGATAGATCTCCAGATCCTACGGGTCGGGGCACACACTGTTCCTAATGGTGGCAGCGAAGAGAGAGAAATCACCAGGGAACCCAAACCCTATCTGCCGAAAGACATAGTAGCTAGCTATAGTGCGGGAGATGACATCGCCAAGTGGCTAGCGGCCTATGAGGTCTCTTTAAGAGCCCATGGGGTTCCAGAGAAATATTGGGGAGGGGGATTGTATAAATACATGCCTCCAGCTGGCAGGGATACATTATTGGCCCTGGAGCAGGATGAGCAGACCCACTACCCCACCATGAAAGTGGCGCTCGTGAGGAAGTTTGGACTAACACCCGAGAAGTACAGACAGAAGTTCCGGGGTAGCCACAAACTGGGCACACAGAATTGGGTGGATTTCCTGGACTATGCAAAGAAGGCATTAGAGGGTTGGATACAGGGCAGCAAGGTGAGGGACTACGAGGGGTTGTTTGATTTGATGTTGAAGGAACACCTGCTCGAAAAATGTTTCCCTGAACTGCGTCAACACCTGGTGGATAGCAAGCTGACCAATCCCCGGAAGCTTGCTGAGGAGGCGGACATTTGGGCTAGTACCCGGGTGTCCACAAGGGGGACTGGAGGGGACTCTCAAAAGACCGGACAGGGCACCCCCCAGAAGAAAGAGGGAGGGGAAAAGAAAACGGAGTTCTCTAAAGGCCCCCAAAATAGTTTCCAAGGGAAGGGAACGGGATTCACCCCTAGGGCTAACCCACCCAGAAACCCTAATCCTGGCCAGAGTCAGCAGCCAAGGGTTGTCCATTGCTTCGAGTGCGGTGGTGTCGGACACTATAAGGGAGATGTGAAGTGCCCAAAAAGACCACCCCCTCCCATCGGAGGAAAGGCCCCCGGAGTAGCTAGTGTAGTGCTCGGGGAGGAGATGCCTTTAGATAAGGGAAGGGAGTGGGCGGGTGTCACTTTAATGTCCCTGGGAGAACGGGAGATGGTTCCTAAGATCCAGGTGCCCGCAAATACCACAAAGTATGGGCAGTGGGTCACCATCAACGGCCAAAGAGGGGAGGCTCTGAGAGACACAGGAGCCAGTATGACTATGGTACGTAGCCAACTGGTGTCTCCAGAGCAGGTGATTCCCAATGTACTCCACCCTGCCGCGATGGCTGACGGCAGAATGGGCCACTATCCGGTGGCCGAGGTTCCATTTGAATGGGAAAGGGTTGCAGGGTTGCTTCGCGTTGCCGTAAGCCCTGCCGTGCCAGTCGATTGTCTGCTGGGGAATGACATGGAGCATAATGCTTGGAAGGAGGTGGAATACCGGACTCATGCTGAGATGCTGGGTACACCTGACTGGGCCTGCGTCAGGACAGGGTCTGCGACTACCCGGAGAGGGAGTTCGTTTAGGCTGGAGCCTGGAACAAAGGCACAGCCGGCTGCCGACCAAGGGAAGAACCGAGGGCAGGAGGAGCCTGCCTCGGCATCCGCACCCCGTGTGACGGATAGGCCACCGGAGGTGGTGGACCAGGAGTCCGCGGAGGGGGATGTTACCGAACTGGAGAACCTACCCATCCCGGCCGAGTGGCACGTGGAGGGAGGGCCGACCAGGGAGGAATTCTGCAAGGGCCAGAAGGAGTGTCCTACCCTTGAGGGACTGAGGCGACAGGCCGAAGCCCAGGCAGCAGGGAACGTTGAGGGGAACTATCACATTTACTGGGAGGATGGCCTCCTCTACAGTGAACCCAAGGCACCCATGCACGGGGCGTCACGGGCCTTGGTTGTCCCTCAACGTTATCGAGCCTTTCTCCTGGAATTGGCTCATGAGATCCCCTTGGCAGGACACCTGGGGCAAGACAAGACCTTTGCCCGGCTTGTCCCACACTTTTATTGGCCTCAAATGAAAGTGTCGTCCGACACCTACTGCCGGACGTGCGTGTCTTGTCAAGCCAGTGGGAAAACAGGGGTGAAGCTGAAAGCTCCCCTGGAACCACTTCCTGTTGTTAGCACCCCCTTTGAAAGGGTGGGCATCGACATTGTGGGTCCGTTAGATCCGCCTACTACAGCTGGTCACAGGTTTATCCTGGTTCTGGTGGATCATGCCACACGGTACCCAGAGGCTATACCTCTGAGGACCATTACTGCACCTGTTGTGGCTAGGGCCCTGATGGGAATCCTTACCCGAGTGGGTTTTCCCAAGGAAGTTGTGTCTGACAGGGGGACCAACTTCATGTCAGCATACATGCGGGCCATGTGGAAGGAGTGTGGAGTGACCTACCGGTTCACCACCCCTTACCATCCCCAGACCAATGGTCTGGTGGAGAGGTTTAATAAAACCTTGAAAGGCATGATCAGAAGTCTGCCTGAAAGCCTGCGGAGGAAATGGGACGTCCTCCTACCCTGTCTATTGTTTTCTTACAGGGAAGTGCCACAGAAGGGAGTGGGCTTTGTATGGGCACCCTGTGCGGGGACCTCTCGGCCTGGTGAGAGACGGATGGGAAAGAACTCCCAGAAAGCTTCCCCAGGACGTGGTGAGCTACATGCTGGCCTTCCGGAGCCAAATGGCTAAGTTGTGGAAGCAAGCTTCTGACAACTTGGAAGCCAGCCAAGCAGTGATGAAGGCGTGGTATGACCACAATGCTCATCCGGTGGAGTTGGAGCCTGGCCAGAAGGTGTGGGTGATCGAACCAGGAGAGCTTAGCGCCCTCCAGGATCGCTGGTCAGGACCCTTTGAGGCGTTGGAGAAGAAGGGTAAGGCTACCTACTTGGTGGATCTGAAGACCCCTCGCCAGCCCCTACGGATGCTGCATGCCAACCGCCTCAAACCCCACCATGAGAGGCCCGAAGTCATATTGCTGATGGTGACTGACGGAGCAGAGGACGTGGAAGGCGAGCCTCTCCCCGACTTATTTGCGTCTCAAGAGAAGGATGGGTTGGTGGAGGGAGTGATTCTCTCCCCGTCCCTAACTCCTGAACAGCAGGAGGACTGCCGCCAGGTCCTGGGGCAGTATTCTTCGTTGTTCTCCCTTGTTCCGGGTAGGACTCACCTGTGCGTCCATGATGTGGACACAGGAGACAGCCCACCTGTGAAGTCAAAGATCTACCGGATGACAGACAAGGTGAAGGCCAGCATTCACAGTGAAGTCACTAAGATGCTGGAGCTAGGAGTGATTGAACCTTCCAGCAGCCCCTGGTCCAGTCCGGTGGTATTAGTACCAAAAGCTGTACCGCCGGGTGCCCAACCGGAACTGAGGTTCTGTGTGGACAACCGGGGACTGAACTCAGTAACCAAGACTGATGCTCATCCGATTCCAAGGGCGGATGAACTGATTGACCGGCTGGGAGCTGCCCAATATCTGAGTACCTTTGACCTTACTTCTGGGTACTGGCAGATCTCTCTGACTGATGGAGCTAAGGAAAGGTCTGCCTTCTCCACGCCCAAGGGCCACTACCAGTTCTGCGTGATGCCCTTTGGGCTCAAGAACGCACCTGCCACGTTTCAGCATCTGGTAAACCAGATCCTCACTGGAATGGAGAGTTTCTCTGCTGCTTATCTGGACGACATTGCCGTCTTCAGTAACAGCTGGGAGGATCACTTGCGTCACCTGCAAACTGTTCTCCAGGCCCTGAAGCAAGCTGGGTTAACGATTAAGGCCAGTAAATGCCAGATCGGGCAGGGGTCGGTAGTGTACCTTGGACACTTGGTGGGTAGGGGAGCGGTGCAACCCCTCCAGGCGAAAATCGAGGCCATCATGGCCTGGGAACCCCCCAAGACTCAGACTGAGGTCCGAGCTTTTCTGGGCCTCACCGGATATTACCGCCGCTTCGTGGAGGGGTATGGTACCATTGTTGCCCCCCTCACGGAGCTCACGTCCAAGAAGCAACCTCGACGGGTAGTCTGGACGGAGGCTTGTCAGCAGGCCTTTGTGAAACTGAAGCAAGCCATGTGCGAGGCCCCGGTCTTAAGGGCCCCAGACTTTTCCAAGGAGTTCATTGTCCAGACGGATGCATCGGAACATGGCATTGGGGCAGTGTTATCGCAACTCAATGAAGAGGGTCTGGATCAACCCGTGGTCTTCCTATCCCGGAGACTACTTCCCAGGGAACAGAAGTGGAGTGCAATAGAGCGTGAAGCCTTTGCAGTGGTATGGGCTCTGAAGAAGTTGCGGCCATACCTGTTTGGCTCGCACTTCCTAGTTCAGACCGACCACAGACCCCTTTGGTGGCTGATGCAGATGAAGGGGGAGAATCCCAAGTTGCTAAGGTGGTCTATCTCCCTACAGGGAATGGACTTTCAGGTGGAACATCCGCCTGGAGTGGACCACGCCAATGCAGACGGTCTCTCAAGGTATTTCCGCCTTAGTGATGAGAACTCCCAAGGGGTTGGGTAGCTCTCCCCACTTTCAGCTGGGGGGGACGCGTGTTAGACCTGTCAGCCCTTTGGGTGGTCCCTCCTCATCATTATTTATTTTGTCCCACTTTTGCCTCAAACCCTGTTATAATTTTTCCTTTTTGGGAACCACCAGACTTGTTAGTGTTGATGCAGGGTCAGGGAGCCATTTTCCCTACCCCTGGAACTTCTGTCTGAGGGCCTGAGACACAAAATGGTGGCCATCCATTGTCACCTGTGACATAACTAGAACCTTCTGGAACATTCTAGAATCCTGTGATAGTGAGAGGCAGTTTAGAATGTTGGGAGGCCATCTCAGAGTGGCAGTTGGCATCTGACTGGAGAGGAGAGAGGACAGATATAGAAGGAGGTCGGAGTAAGGCAGCAGAGGTGGAAACTAGTGCTTGGAGTGAGGTCCAGAAACCCACCCTTGATGCTAGTCCCTACTGACCAAGCCCAGCCTAAAGCCCTGTGTGGGACCAAGACCAGAAGAACCATCTTAAGGATCTAAACATTTGGAACAGGCCTTAAAGAGGAAGAACAGCAAGCTCCTGACCTGTTCAGTGGTGCCCTCCTGAAGTCCTGACGTCGAGAAGCCTGGAGACCTGGGGCCTGAGGTAGAGAAGCGGCGCTGACAGAAAGCAGACATCGTACCCGGAGCCGTCAGAGGTCGAATGAGGGCGCCGACGGAGGTCGTGGAGAGGCACCGGAGGTCGAGTAGGGAGTCACCAGAGGTCGAGTGAGGGCGCCGACGGAGGTCGTGGAGAGGCGCCGGAGGTCGAGTAGGGAGTCACCCGAGGTCGAGGTGAGGCGTCGACGGGGGAGTGAAGTCCGCCCACCGGAGTCGCCGGAAACTGAGGTGAAGCGCGCCGGAGGTCGGGAGTGGAGATCGCACTCCGGAGACACCCGGAAGCGGGGAGACCGTGTCCCTGCAACGCCGGAAGGTGACATCAAGTCGAGGCCGCCCCGCGACATCGAGTCGAGACCGCCCAGCGACATCAAGTCGAGGCCGCCCCGCGACATCGAGTCGAGACCGCCCAGCGACATCGAGTCGAGACCGCCCAGCGACATCGAGTCGAGGCCGCCCAGCGACATCGATCCGGAGCCGCCTCACGGTGTCGACACGGCGCCGAGCGGAGCCGATCGTCGAAGAAGGGACAGTAAGTGGTAGAGGGGGCGTCTGAGGCCCCGTGGAGCCCTAAAGACCATCCTAGGGGTTAGAGGGGTGTTAGGACCAGCCTGGGAGTGCCAGGGGTGAACTGAGACTGGTACAGTGACCTCCGTAAAGGGTTGTGTAGTTTGGAGGGCCAGATCTTTAGGTTACCCTTATTCTGCCTCAGCTTAAGCCCCAGCCTTGACCAATCTAGGTGGGACACCCCCATGCCATCCAAATGACCACAAGCGGTGTATGGGCAAAGTAAGACCAAGTGACCTCATGAAAGTGATCTGATCTGTAATTGTCATTGATTGCTTTACCTTAATTATTGAAGGTGCTTTATTTATTGTCTTCCACTAATTTATTCTTGCACTGTATTTATTGTCTGACTGTATTTATTTGCCGTCTGTATTTATTGCACCCTATTTATTCTTTGCTTAATGATGACCTGAACCTATTTATTGAAATTCCAAAGTAGCATTGTTTATTTGACTTGCTCTTTTGAAGGAAAATCCTATTGTATTGTATTTATGATGTGAAGCCTGCAACTAAGAGAAAATAAGATAAAGACATATATATTTTCATCTTGCCTTCCATCATTTTTACGGTGTAGTGTCGTTTTTGGAACGGATGAACGCATGGTTATTGTGAGGGTGTGACGTACGCTTAACACGGTGCCTGACCCCCAACCGCTCGAGCCAAGCTACCACTGTGCTGGGAACCTGGTGACTGCTAACCCGGTTGCCCGGATTCCAACACTATTCATATCGACCAACTTGTTTATTGTATTGTTGATGGCATCATTTTCTTTTGTGCTGTTTATGCTACTTTTACGTCTTCTACATGTTACAGATGAATGGTATTGTCATTCCTTGGCAGTTATTGCATTTTAGTCAGTTTTTGGAGTTCAGTGATGTGCTGGATTAATTACTTTTATTGGATTGAGCCACTTATGTGCTCAACTTTTGTTGGGCTGCTCAATTTTATTTATTTATAGTGATTATTTGCAGAAGTGTTTGATACTGTTATGCATTTTTGTACCACTTTTGAAATTGCTCCATTCTTTTCGTACTTAAAGGTGATGAGATATGCTGATGCTCAGTTTATTCTTTATTTTGTTTCTTAGTGCTCTATTCCATATTCCATTAGAGGGGTTCACATATTTATTGTGAGGAGTCGTTCAAGGGCTAAATTTTATTTTATTGTATTGAACCACATTGGTGCTCAAATTTCTTTTGAGGGGTTCATTTTCATTTTGAATTTTCTGAAGATTTGTTGTTCCAGTGTTTGGATTTATTAAATGTTTACTTTTGCGGAGCCACATCGTTGCTCATTTTTGAGGCGCTCCATTCTTTTCAGGTGTATTGATAAAGAGCTGTAGTGTGCTCAGTTCTATTCATGCTCAGTTTTATTCATAATTAATATTGTTGAACCAGGGAAGTGCTCTACTTAGTTAAAGGTGTTCAGTTATACAGAGAGCCGCTGTAGTGCCCATTGTTATGAAGAGCCTTGTTGTGCTCAGTTTTATGTGAGGAGTCTTAGTGCTTCTCAATTTTTGGATTTATTGGAGGGATTCGGCTTTATGAAGAGCTGTGTAAGTGCTCAATCGCTTAGAGGTTTTCAAATTTATTAGTGGAGTTACGAGCCGCAGGTTGCTCATTGATATGAACCACGAAAGTGCTCTAATGTTTTAGAGGAGTTCAAATTACCTAATGTTATGAAGAGCCACAGGTTGCTCAATTTTGTTGATATGAACCACGTAAGTGCTCTAATGTTTTAGAGGAGTTCATATTTCATTTATTAATTCTTGTATCTGAACCTTTATTGCTCTATATCTTTTTGGAGTGTTCAGTTTCTTTTGTTTGCTGGTAATGAACCCATTCACTTCCATTCTTGTGGATTTTGTTATGTGGTGGTCCTTAACCACATTTATTTATTCTCCATTTCCTTTCATTTTCAGGTGATGGTACTGCCTTTTGTACTTTCACCCATTTGATGTTTTATTCTCTTCCACTTACTTTGCAAAGAGGGTTTACTTTGTATGTGCTGTATGTTCTATCATCTACTTTTCTTCTTTCCTTCGTTTCTCCTTTGCTCTTATTTCTGTCAAGGGGGAGTTGTGGTACATCCTGTTTTTTCTCCCTCTCTGTCCTTCTTTAGTGTTTGTTCTCTGCTGCTCAGCCTGCATCTGTGATGTCACCTAGAGTTCCTTTTGTGTATGTTTGATTCTACAGTCAGTTATATCTGAGGCTGAGCAGCAGGGCAGCTGCTCCCGGTGGGGCCTTAACTGGGGCCTTTACTGAATTACATTCTTGCTTGTATCCTGTACATTTATTCCTGATTACTAAGAATAAACTCACATCTAGACGCAGCAACACAAGGAGTCCTATTTTATTTTATGTAATGTTACAACAGTGCATACAAAGACAGCGGATCCTCAGAAAGTGTACCAGCCGCACAGACCCAACCTCTGACAATGTCACTGTCCACCACCGGCTGAAAGGGACAACCATCCCATGAATCCAGACCATCATCGCCCAACAGGCCTACGTCACCAACACAGCAGACAACCAACATCCCACCCCACACCAAGCTGCTGGCTTGGCTGCACCTGTTGGCCCCTGGCACCCCCCAACCAACACCTGCCAGAGTCAAAGGAGTCTCACTGCCAGCCACATCCAAGTCCCTCACACCTGTCCTGGACATCACCCAAGTACCCCAGTCCCCATACGTCCAACACAATGCGCAGGTCAACCTGGAGACCAAATAAGGACCATATGCCATAGCAGGATGTACACACTTGTTGGGGGCAACCCACAGCACACATCTCCTACCTGTGCCCCCTGGTGACACAGCACACAATCACCACAACAGAAAGCACACGTCCCACCCCAATGTGCAGGCAACAACCGAACACCGTGTAACCTCCAAAAATGTCGCCTTCAAATGCACAGCCAGGGAGCATGATTCCTTTATCCTCTGACCGTCCATCATCAACCAGTGTACCCAGGATGGCAACAAGGGAAAGGCACAACCCCTTGGCAAGTTACAAATGAACACCCCACTCACCTCAACTCCACAACCATACGAATCACAACTCTGTCAATGCACACATGACAAAATCACAACCAACATGTACAACAACATGCCCACCCATGAGACACGACAGAACAACTCACAATGGTTACCTGGCCAAGCTGTGATCATGAGCCATCAACGGCAGGGCACCTCAGCCAAACAACAGCCGAATGTGGGGAAAGGTGGCAAACAGGCATGTGTGAAGGATGCAGCAGTACCATGATTGGGAAAGTATACAATGCCAAGCGTGGCAGAGATGTGCTTTACAGACCGCTGTATGCAGCACACACCCATATTCATGGTGACATACACCTCTGGTGTATGGAGTGTAGTGGACAGGGGACACAACCATGTCACCACAGCCAGTGGGGGCCCCCCATAAGCGTGACCGGAGTGGGATGGCCTGGCGTACGCCACACCAGCGTATGGGTGAGTATAAGAAGCACGTAGCCCTGGTCGTGGTCCTCTTCCGGAAAGTCCAACGTCTCTGCCAGGGTGGCTCCTCTCACCCCGCCACGAGGCCGACGCCGTCCTCTTGAGCGGAGTTGCCTGTGATGCTGTGCGCCTGCCGGACCCCAGCACGCTGGACTATGAACCCGTCAGGCCCGCCCCTGCGCAGCCAGGCCTCACTGATCACCTGCCGACACCGGCGTGTGTCAAGGAGGGCCCACCACGTCCCAGCGCAAACTCCAGGCCTGAGTCCCACAACCTTGGCAGACTCCTCAGACCATCACGGCCTTCACGACACGGCCTCCATGACACAGGCTCACTTTAGTCCTTTTTCGTTGACGTACTCTACTGCCGCCTCAGGCCTACTTTTCAGCCCAGTAAGACCCATATGTGGAACTGTGTCCTGAGTCATGAATGCCAGTGACCCCAAAGCGGCAACAACACCAGGCCCAACCCGATCAGTGAGGCATAGTTCCATACGGGCTTCTTGCGACACATGGTGCCACTAACCCTGTTCAACGCCAGCCGGCGATACGTGGTGCCACTAACCCCGTTCAATGCCAGCCGGTGATATGTGGATGAGGGACCAGGACTACCCTGCAGACCAGTAGGTCCCACATCCCGCACCTGGGTGCAAATCACGAATGGCAGAGTCCACACCAGTGGTCGCACAGAGATGAGTAAGAGGAAGATGCATCTCAGTCCGGACGAAACCTGTATCACATACACGGAGATGTCTGAACACGTGGTGCCACTGAACCTGAACTACACAGGCCGGTGGGGCCATCCAACCTATGCCGGCGACACTAGGTGAATGGGCCATGCTGCCTGCATCCTCAGGCCTAAACCACGGTCAGGGAGGTCACACATTTGGAACTGAGTCTTGATTACACCATGGCAGTGAACACGATTTAAGGCATAGGACAAGTCACTATACCCCATTCGATGTGGTGCCAACAAGTCTGTGCAATGCATCACAACCACACGTGTCTATGGGCCTACGCGGACTACTCGCCTCGGCCTACGCTGCGCACGACTGGGTCACAGATTTGGAACTGAACATCAGTTATTCAAAAGGCAGAATACATGTCAACACACGCAAGGAGAGGCATAAGAGGATGACGTGTTGCAGTCCGAAGGGAACAGGATCATCGTCACAGAAGTGATCGAACATTACCGACAACTGCCCTTCTGTCACTAACTGTGCCTCGCCAGCCAATGACAAATGGCTGTGGGCCACTGCTGACCGCTGCCTCCGGCCTACACTGTGGTCCAGTAGGTCATAGTTTTTATTTGGCAATGGTGGAGTTCATGTCAGTGTATCGGTATCATCGCAGACTGCATCCCCGCTCAGCACCTGTGCCACTAACTCTGTTCCCCGACATTCATGGACACTCCCTGGTCGTACATTGTTGGCGTCTGAGTCTATGGACCAGGGGCTGTTTTCATCCTCATGTAGCTGATACCGAATAGTTGGATGAAAACGAGGGTTGCGCTTGCATCTCCCCCATTTGCTGCTTCCGGATAACATCAAACCTCTGCATCTTGCCCTGGAGGACACTTTCCACTGTCCCCCGCAACCCTCCGCAACACACACCTCGGACATTAATGGGGACCTGCCCAAGTCGTATGACCCGTCTGACTGCACCGCAAGTCACCATCCCATGGCTGGGTGCATGTGCCGGCCGCAGTGCATCTGGGGCCACTAACTCTGTGTTGGTCAGGTCTGGGACCCCTGCTTCTGATATAGTGGATGCCCTCTGTGATGGTGGTCTTGGGGTCATCAACGCCATGTGTCTGTGGCCCTGCGCCATCCGCAGCCTCTGGCCTTAACTCCGGGCCACCAGGGCCCACACATAGATTCGGGTCCTGACCGGCCCGGACGTCGCATCACCGCAGGAGGCACATGCCACCACAGCAAGGACCACCTCCAACCGCCATCTGTCAGAGTTGATACGGTGGTCCTGACAGAACTACGGACTTGCTCAGACCTGTCGTGGATGCCATCATCGGCCTGCTACCCTGCTCAGCACTCCAGGTGCCAGCGACTCAGTGCACCACAAGCCATTGTCTGTTAGTGATTGAGTTTTGTGCTATGGAGATGTTGCGCAGCTATGTCACCTCAGGCAGTGTGGGAGACCTGGGACGTTGATGACGAAGTTGATGCAGGTGTAACACACCCCACTACATCCTCATCAGGACTAATCCGAAGGTACACAATCCTAGCAATTCCTTCACATGAGTGCGCTCATCTCTAGTGCCCCTACCTCAGTGCACTGCAACTCACGGAACCTCCTGACTGAATATTGGGTGACCTCTGTCCTTGCTCCGGCTCCTTCTATTTTGCTGAGCAGTTGACTCTGTTATGCATGTGTTTTCTGTTTCCGTTGCACTGGTGTCCAATGTTCAAGTTGTTGCCAGCACCAAGCATTCCGTGCGGACTGGCTTACACTCACCCCATGTAGTTTAGTTCCTATATCCCTGATAGGCTCTGCGCATTGGAATAACATACACTATAGATTTGACATAGGACTAAGGTCAGTATGTCTCTATCGAGTATATTAAACTTAATTTCTTGTGTGTGCCAGCTAACTCAGAGATCACTAGAAACTTCTCGAATATACAAGAAGGGATTAGTCTCTGACAAACACATAAACATGACAACTTTGTTTCCCTTTAGAATCGAAACAGTCTTAGAATCGTGGAAACAATAGATAACAGTTTCACTCAGTCAATCGTGCATGCTTTGTTTCTACAGAGTTGCACAGAAATAGAGAGACGGGTGTTTCAATAAAAGGGTTTATTGAACAGTCTTATTTCTCATGCAAGACATATGAATTGCTACAATCGTAAGACAGACAGCGAAGTACAATATGTACGAGGTTAGCAGTAAGAGAAAATAATACTGCAATAGCATGGTTTGAAGCTATGACATATATTAATCAAAATACATACATAAATAACATAATGCTAACATGTGATATTCATCTGATGCTTCTAAATTGTTCTACCCCAGTGTACCTAACCTAAGTGCAGTACGAGGTTTGAAGTAGGTGCTATTTCTAAAGTATAGCTAGCTATATTTTAGTTTAGCCAAGAGTTGCCAAAAGTTTCTCTAAGTTCTAGTCAGCTCCGTACCTGAGAATGAGAGAGGTTGGAATCTCTTTTCTGGACTCAATAGTCTAACCCCCCACAAGGGAAGTCAGAGAGCACTGGAGCTGGATTCTCTGCAAGGAGGATGGCAGCGTCAGGTCAGTGCATCAGGCTGGAACTCGATCTCCTTCCGAACTTGCTGTGGCGAACTGCATAGTCTGGGTTTGATCGAATCCTCCGGGAACCGCAATTTACCAGGGCAAGTGCTGGTATATTCATACCTTGAAGGTGTCTAGGAATGCCAGTATTGACGTAAAAGTCGGGCAGACGAACATCATGAATGAACCCCTAAGGAATAGATGTTCATGCATACCTAATGAGTTCTTGGAGAAATCAATATTCAAGCTGAGGGAAATTCCTAAAGGCTTAAGGGTCTGGTTTTCCAAGAATTCGTAGTGACGTGGATGGACGGATGTAGGTGGCCATGCCTGTATTTGGTTTGTACGGACAATGTCTAAATAAGGGCCGGATTTCTATGTCCAAATAAGGGCAATGTGAATTGTACTTATATAAGGGCATAAATCGGGAAACCTATATACGGAATCTAAATCTGCACACAACTCCCACAGACATCTAGCACAGGCGTCACTGTACATGTGTCCCTGCTAATAAAGGGGCCACGCGCACGTGGCCGTAGCCAGTTCGACATGATATCTACATGTGTCCCTGTGGTCTTGTTGTATGCATGAGGGCCCTGGGCCCTAGGACATTACAGTGTGCTGTGTACATCGGATGCTGACATGTCACCGCTGGCAGGGGGTTGGAGCTTGGACATGTAGCTTTGTCGTCACCCACTCAATTCATAAGGGGAGTGGCCAGGGCCATCTTACGCCGTGCCAACGTGGTTGTGCGACTGCTATTTGCACGCCCCTGGGCGTGGTTCTG
This sequence comes from Triturus cristatus, assembly GCF_964204655.1. Lineage (NCBI taxonomy): Eukaryota > Metazoa > Chordata > Amphibia > Caudata > Salamandridae > Triturus > Triturus cristatus. Next base: position 1,843,892,863 of record NC_140590.1, read on the forward strand.
TACTGTGAATGTGCATCTGCATGTGTCTCTATGGCAGTGTGGGTCTCCTTTGTGGGGTGTGGGTGGTCCCTGAGGGTGATAGACACCAACGTATGTGTTCTAGCTCGCCTTCCATGGGTCCGGCACCCACCCCCACCTGCTGGGCCACCTCCTTTTGGCGTGATGACACATGGCATTGGGGTGCCATGTGTTGGTGGGTGAAGTGTCGTGTGCCAGCTTTGCTTGCGTGTGCTTCCTGCTGTGTGGTCTGTTGCAAGGGCTGTGTTCTCCTCTGAGTAGCTTGTCTGCCCTGGTCCTGGTGGTGGTTTACGTGGGATATCCATGGGCTGTTGTAGGGCGTCAGTGTCGAAGGTGTGGTGGTCCTCTCCGGCATCACAGATGTGTTGTCTTCTGTGCTCTGCCGGAGGAGTTGTGTGCCCCTCTGCAATGTGAAGGGGACATTGTGTTGACATGTATGTTGGCGCATCGTTCTGGTTTACATGCAGACTGTTTGGCAATGTACATTGTGACTGTTTGTGAGGTGCTGGAATTTTCTGCGGGACTGTGTGGATTTGGACCACATGACGGATGTGAGGTCGTACGCGAACATTTCCATTTCACAGTTTCCTGCTCTGTCAGATGTGGTAGGCATGTTTCTGTGCATGTGTGGAGCCAGTTGTATCCTTTGTTCTGCAGTGTAGGCTATGCGCATTGTACCATGTTGTCGTCGATGTGGGTGTGCTGTTCTTGCTATGTGTGTGTGCTGCAGTGTGCCAAGTGGATGTGGGGCATGTTCCTGGGTAATTGTGGGCGTGCAGTGTACTACGCCTCATTGTGCATGTGTGTCATTGTGCCCAACTCCCCCGGCCACCCAGTCCCTGTCCGTTACTTTCCCTGTTGATGTTGTCAGGTCCTCTCGAGCTGTGTCTGTACTCTCTACTCCTTGCACCGTCTCCACACTGATGACTGTGGCCTGGGTTTCCTCCAGCATCTCCTGTGACGCTGGACTGCCACCTCCTGGTGCCGTTGCTGCCTTCCTGTTGGCCGTGGGTTTGTACCTGGTTTAGGTTGTCACGTCCTGCCGGCGCCTCATGGCCTCCTCCGTTGGCCTCCTCGACACTCCGGCTGCATTCACAGTACTCTGCTTGTGGGTCAGTTGCATGTAGTGTTCTGTCACCTCCGTGACGCTGGTTTTGTTTTCCTGCGGTCTGCACCCCATCTTCCTCTCCCTTTTCTCCCTGGCCTTCCCCGTGCCTGTTGTTCCTTGCTGGTGGTCTGTGGGGTATGTGGTGTTTGTGGGGTTCGAGTTGTCCTCTGCGCTGGGTCAGGGTGCATCCATGTTGCTCCGTGCTTAGGCTTGTTTCTGGTGTGTTTTTTCTGTGGAGTTTATGGTGCATTTTCCCGCAAGACGCATGGGATTTGCAGGTCTGTGTCTGGTTTTCGCTACTTTTTGTGCCATGATTGGCCTCATCGCATGAATTTTCGTGTTTGTGTCTTGTATTTTTGCGGCGTGGTGTTGATTTTGATGCTAACATTTGACACATTATCAGGTGTCTATCGCATGATACCGCCTTGTTGTGAATTCCACGTTGACATAGCGTTATTTTCCCGCGATGGGCTGCGACATTGAAAGTTGCGTTACGCTACTCTTGCGGCAGTTATCACACGTTCTTGTGAATATACCCTCTTGTGTACAAACCCTCCCCCCAAACCTTCATATCTCCCCACTTGCTGGTATTGGAGACTGTACTGAAAATTAAGTGTCGAAATTGGAGGATAACGTACCCATGGATTATCCAATCCGAGGATGTTTTTTCAGCAAAGATGAAAGGTAACTTCCCTAGTTTGTTAACTTGTAATATAGTGCAATCACATCTTTGCATGCCATGACTATCTGCTGTTTTGTGAGGTGGTGAGGGAAAAAAAGCTTGTGGCATTCATATGTCGCCGTGACACATAACCAGACGTAATGTTTGCAGTGTCCCACTCAATAGAAAAATAAACCTAAGCTTCGACTGCCCATGTTGTAATGTGGACATGTGGACATGTCCTGTTGAATAATGTGTATAGCTGATGGCACTATGTTTCCCAAAGAGAATATTCTAGAGGATAAGGTGGTCATACCTTTGTCAACCACTGCTAGAACTTTTTCTAAATTGGCCCTGAGAATTTTGTGCAGTCTTTCAATTAGCTTCCACTCCCACCCACATACATTAAGCATTTTTGACGTAGGAGGACCTAATAGAAAGTCCCTGAGTTCCAGGTCATCAGATAGAAGGGGCAAGTATTGTTTCACCTGAGACAGTGTTGAGGCTTTTAGCCAATCAAGGCACAACTTCACAACACTGTGAGTGTTCAGACTGCACATACAGCGTGTCAGGCCTGCTTGTTTTAAAACACTCTGTGTTGTCTAGGAATCGTGCCTGATGTCCATTCATGCCTTATGCCCAAACTGACCATCCCTTCCATTTGGGGTCTAATGAATTGTATGTGCATTGTATGGTATCTAATGTTTCCTCGTTGTATTTTGTAAACTGTTGCTTGTCTTTGAAATGTGCGAATGTGGGAATTCATGGTGTGTTCAAATCTTTCATCTTGACTAATCCAAGAAATTACATTTGTTGACAGTTTTGTTCATGAAAATCCTCTGTTGTGGTATTTGGCATGCTCTAAACAAAGACTCAGCTCCCTGAACCTTCCAGTCTTTCATCCCCCAAATAGATTTTACATATAGCGTCCCTCCAAAAGTGGAAACCTTGTACAGATTGCTGGGAAAGAAAAGAAGCAGAATATAAAAGCTTCGTGTTGGTCAGCATATTTTTCTTTACAGGTGAGGGTGCAAAGATATCCTAAGAGGCCAGGTCGGCTGTATCTTACCCAGAAAAATAAGCGGTGGTGTAGGGTAATGTTTCCATTGTGTATAATTGAAAACAGCTCGTGGGATACTTGTATTATGCTGGAACTGATGACCATAATGTTGAAAACAAAACATTTCCTCATAATTAGATGTACCCTCATACTATTCATTAGAAAAAAACTCAGTAGAATGCTCAAGATCTTCTAGCAGTTCATGCAGTGTATCAATGTCCCAATCATCAGGGGCAATTACGTCATTCAATTCAATGACAATTTAAACAGATGAGGCTATACACATCATACAATACCCTTTCCCAAATAATCTTGTCAGGAACTGGAACAGCTGAAATGTACACCAGGGAAAGGTCTCTTCGTTCTAGCTGTGATGACAAATGAGGTTTAAGAAACAAGTTCCCCAGCTGTACTGCGGAGCCTTCTAGAAGCTAGTGTCCATTCATAAGTAGTCAAAACAACAATCCAAAGGACCAGGAAATGTAACTCAATTGTAATCCAAGTTGAAACAATGGAGATAAAAAATATGTTCTTCTCAGCCAAAGATAGAAAACATGCACTTGCAGCCTAAAGGGTAAAGGTGGCGGTGGTGCTGTATCAGATGAATCCGATGAGGAGCCAATAAAGTCAAAGTGGCCAGAGCCAATCCGATCTATTTTTGGCAGCTCAGCAGGTTTTGTAGAACTGGGCGAGGACTTGATCTGTGGTAAATTAACATAGAGCGTGCTCTTTTCAGGATTCAGAATTGAAATCTGTGTTTCTGTACTAGTTAATTATACAGTTATTGTAGCAACAGGTAGAAGGACTACTTTGCTGCTGTTTATTGTCGTGTTGGGGAGAGGATGCTTATTAAATATTCCATCTGAACGTCCTGTAAGGTGGCAAGAGGAGGCAGATAGCTATGCAGGAGCACACATGGCTTACGGTTGAGAATTGGCCACATAGTGTAGTTTTATCAGATCAATGGAGACAAATCTCTTGTCATTGCGACCAGCAAGAGGTGGAAGATGTACAGTCCCGGTACCTTCAACAGCCAGGACAGGTACTGGTGCTCTGCAAAATTGCCCAAACTCTTTTTTGTCTACAATTTCCTTCCTGACCAGATCCCCAACCTGCGGGATCCAGCCAGGCCTCGCCAGCACTACCTTCACTTCTTCAGTGGTGCTGCGTTTCACTTGGACTTTTCTTTGTCCGTCTGGAAGTGGCTTTACCAATATTATGTTTGTTTTTGTCCCACATGTAGCACGTTATGTAGTGCAAGTGGCATGTAACTGGGGTCATACATACACCCCTGAGTGCAGAAGTCGATGCGTTGTTATGTTACATGGAGGACCCTGCCTAGTTTTGTGTGTAGCACATGGCTGCCTGGTAAAAACATGAGGATTGAGCATTTTTCTCTTTCACCATGAGCACATCCACAATTTAGTTATTTCAGGGACAGTTCTTTGTTCTCACTTTATTATTCAGCGCTGCCTGTGTGTTTTCAGCCTGATGTGATAGCAGTACCCTACCAGATGTGAGGACAGGGCATTTTCCAGCTTTTGCACTTCCTGTCTTCTGCTAATGTTTTTGATGTAGCGCAAAATTCATTTTTCATTTTTAGGGGTGCTTCATAATCACAAATAGTCTACATCCGCATATATTCTTTTGTTGTATTAATATGAATTGTGGGGTGTTGGATACATTTTATTGTAAACGTGAAGAAATTAACGTTAAAGCTACATGTAACTAGGTGAAGTCATTAACGTGCAGAACTCGTGTATACCGCTGACAATTATCCACTTATTTGATGTGTCTATGTAACGTTTTAATTTAGAAGCGTTCTGTAGAGTGCGCATTTATATGTAATTTCATAACGCTTGTGTGTCATTTTCTTTTGTTGGCCAAATATTGTAGGCCTTAAATGGATTTCCCCTGGAAGCTCTTGCATTAGTTTTAACAGCTGAATTTCATGTGCGTGTTGGATGTGTTTTATCTTTTGTTTCTGTTGCAGGTGAAATAATCGTCCTTGTTAGCTGTTTTAGGAGTTAGGCATGAAAAGAAGGAGATACATTGAACGTTGATACTGATAGTGGAGAACTGTTGAGCTTTCTCATTGGAGGGAGCCTGGGAATCAAGGCTATCTCACCATGCTCAGGAGCATCGCTGCCTACTGGAAAGTTACCTATGAGGAAGTGGCCTGACTGGATGGTGTGATCCACAGGGGACTCTGGGATTAAAGTATCGTAACTAGGGAAAGTGTCCAGGAGAGTTCTGCCTTGCCACGAGAGAGAGCATCTGAGATCGAGCTCTGTCTCAATAGCTATACGCTGCTTGACCCAACCAATGTGGGGAGACTTCTTAGGAAGGCTTCACACGCTGACACCTTAACTGATCTTAGTTTGGGAAATGCTATGTAGGGATGTCACATTAGTGCTAGTGTAGGGAAAGATTATACCCACAAACATTTGAGGAAAGGGAACCTGGATGTCTCTTCCGTAATCTTTTGTATCCTGATTCTCGAAGTAATCATCTTGTCCGTGTTGCACCGTTTTAACCTCATCCATAGATTTGGCTTTGTAGTATTTCTAATGTATTTCTACACCCTCACCTTGAGGTATCTGTATGTCCAGCTATTTTTGGCTTTGTAAGAAATCAACAAATCTTATCCGGTAGTCTGTGGTCCTTGGGAGTCATAGTCAATTGGATCTGCAATGATTGATCTGCTAACGATTTCTCTTCTGCCCCAACGTTTCATGCTGAGAAAAAGTGCCATGGTCCAGAGATTATACTTGTAAACAAACGTAGCCAGTTTGTTCTGCTTCTATGGCTTTCTATTATGCTTTCACTCATCTTATTTGTCATGCTTAGATAGACTTTAAACTATTATATTAGTGATTGAAGCTGTTCCATTGCTTCCAATAATCTGTCTGTCTGTCCGTCTGTCCGTCCGTCCGTCTGTCCGTCCGTCCGTCCGTCCGTCCGTCCGTCCGTCCGTCCGTCCGTCCGTCTGTCTGTCTATCTATCTATCTATCTATCTATCTATCTATCTATCTATCTATCTATCTATCTATCTATCTATCTATCTATCTATCTATCTATCTATCTATCGATCTATTTTTCTTGGCAACCTCATCTGTTTGTCTTTCTTTTTACCACCCTTATCTGTCTTTCTGTCCATCTACCTTTCTCTCTGCTTACATGTCTAACGATCTACCTCTCAATATACCTGTCAGTCTATCTACCTGCCTG